>NC_142117.1:20060000-20360000 GCF_056152115.1 Neolamprologus brichardi | reverse complement strand
GCTTTGTGTGTGTGTGTGTATATGAGTGTGTGCGCTCGTGCATACACATGTGTGCAAGCCATTTTATCAGTAATGATGAGATGGTTTAAATAGGACAACTTGAAGCAATGTCTAAATTAAGCTTCTTGATAGAGCCTAGTTTTTAGGTCACAGAGTCTGGCGTTCATAAGAAGGAGAGTGAAGCCTCTACTGAGAGATTCACTGTCACTGTTGTTCTTAAGTGAAGTAGTCTTGGGGAGAAGCAGTTTTATCCGACTCCAGCACAATGGTTTGTGTAGTTTCTCCATCTTTAATCCAAACACTCTTTAATCAATATCTTCTGATCTGTGTTTGCATTTCAGTTCTGCCGAGTATGAGCAGGAGTTAAAGGAGCATTTATTGCAGAGATACAATTTTGCAAAGAAATGTAGCCTCTGGGGCATTAACAATCTTCAACTGCTCCCCTTCCAAAATATATACCATCCATTATTAAACAATCAATTGATTTACTTAAGGATTAACTGTTGGTCCAGCGATGAAATCCTGTAACTGTTTGTAAATCTTTAATAGTCCTCTTGGCGATTACAGAATTCAGAATATGAACTTGGCCGCTGGCAAGCCGTGTTAAATATCACTACTCCTGAATTAGTTCATAAATCTGAGAGGAATGAGAGTTTTTTTTTCATATTTTATTCTTTTATTTACTTCATATACAGGAAAAAAAACATTTGTCAGCTCTCCACTGTAGTGCTGTATTTACAGTTGTTGTAGATGAGACTGTGGAGGAGCTCAGCTGGTCTGCTAGGGTGAGCTGTTCTCTTTTTCACTTGATTGGCCATGGCCTGCCTGTGGCCATAGCTTCTCTCTTTCTATGTGCCTATCACTCTCTTTCTCCCATTCTCTCTCTTTCCATCCCTCTTTTTTGCTTTATCTCTCTCTCTCTCTGCTCTCACCATCTGCCTTTATGCCTGATCTGCCTGCATATTTTCTAACTGTCTCTCAGGAGAGGGCTGGGGGATGGGGGTAGAGAGGAGAGAAAACTGTTATAGTGGGAAGTGGTGGATATGGGAAACCTGAGGAAAAATCCTTTGTGTATCATCTTCATTTGTGTGGAAAGAGTTTGAAACTTGTATTTGACTTGAATGTATATTCCCATGGTTACAAAATCACTTGACATATTATTAGGTACACTTTGGTAGTACCAGTTTGGACTCATTTTGCATTGAGAACTGACCTAATTCTTTATGGCTCAGATTCAACAAGGTGCTGGAAAGAGATTTTGCTCTATATCTGGACACACACACACACACACACACACACACACACACACACACACACACACACACACACACACACACACACACACACACACTGACCCTGCTTCAAGGTAAGGGTTATGGGTATGCTCTTCTGCAAACCTTGGTTGTAGTGAGCGGATGTTTCGGTTAACATTGCCTTCCTATCAGTCATTTTCCTCTGACCTCTTGGCAGTTTCACTCAGAGAAATGCCTCTCACTGGATATTATTTCTTTTTCTGGCCATTTTCTGTAAACTCTAAACTAAACTAAAGATCGTTGAGCAATAAAAATCCCAGCAGATCAACAGTTTCTGAAAGATTCAGACCAGCCTACCCAGACCAACAATCACGCCACCATCAAAGTCACTTAAACCACCTTTCTTTTCCTGTCTAATGTTTGGTTTGAACTTAATTGGTCATTAGTTTTAATTGCTGCCATGTGATTGGCTGCTCAGATATTTGCATGAACCAGCAGTTGAACAGTGTCATAAAGCGGTCCCTGAGTGTATATTTACAGTATATACATAAACTATGAACCCTTTGAGGTCAGGACTTAAAATCACACCAAAAATAAAAGGTAAAAATGTTTTCTTTGGAATTTTTTGAGCGCTGTGGTGTTTTGTCCTGTCAGTTCAAATGCAATTGAGAGTGGTTTAACCTTTAAACACTGATGATGCAGTTTGACAAGTAAACCAAATGAGGATCTCTGTGGTTTCATAGGAGCCTGGCATACACAGATCTCTTTTTATTTCTCTGTGTACATCACCAGAGTCGATTTGTATTCTGTTACAGTGAACTCAGTTTGAGAAGGTTTTATGACCTATGTTTCTATGTGTACTACATGCTGTCTCAGTCTGATCCCAAGGTAGGTTCTTGTACATGCATACCTCTGTGTTTGTGTGTGTGTCTTTATGCACATCTTCATGTGTCCACTGTTGATTTACTCATTGACCATTGCTCCCCCTGTTGTAGCCTGTGGTCCTTCATACTGGGAGAAATCCATAAACTCCTTCCTCACCTTTACACCAACATGTTTCAAAACAGATCTCTGTAGCATCCATCAGCTCAAATTCTTTTGCATGATGTACTGAATGTACTAGCAAATGCACAGACATAAAATTAGATTTTCTAATCTAAATTCATTGCAAGAAAATAAATTAATCTAGGAAGTTAAATATCAGAGAATAACATTGCCATAAAACAGCCACATCATGTCTCCGTGTCTGGGTGGGTGTCTACAGGTGCACACAAATTGCTGTTTCTACTATGTCACTCCCTCTGTGACATTAGCTCAACAACTCTATTACTGCCAGGTAAGAGGTGAATGTCACAATAGCAGAATGTCATAAAGCTCTGGAGTGGTCTAATGGGTTTTGTTCAGGTTGAGGTAACACATGCACACTACCGTGCACACGCATGTACAGACACATGCTCTTCCAGTAAACTATCACCTACGTCCTTGTTGCATTCACTCATCACAACTCTGAGTCCTGATGTGTTTGAAGAGCTAATAGATTTTGTTTAAAGAAGCAAATTTTGAGAATCAGCTGTCAATTAGTTGGAATATGGAGGGGTGCCTCTCCTGTTGCTGTCTCATCTTGATCTTTTTTTCCTCTGGACCAAAAAAGAATTGAATTAATAAAAATCCACAAGCGGGTCACTCACGAGCTCGAGATATAAAAATAACACTTTAAAGTCCGACCAAAGTGAAAAAGTTTGGCAGGGATACAAGCAAAGTAGCAAAAGCAGAGGTTGCTGCCAGTTGTCAAGCCTAGCAGCCTCAGGGGGCAGGCAGATGGGAAGGCTTATGGATGGAGTGATCATGTGAGCTAAATTAGCTTCATGTGCTGCCACAGTAAGGAAAGAAAGATACAGAAGGAGAGGGGGTGGGGTATAGTGGAAAATATTGTTCTTTGATTTGTCTACATTAGTAATGATCTAGTTTTTAATAACCACGAGTCATTGTTTTATTTTCAGTATTCTCCTATTTCTAGTAAATACACTATATTATTATTATTATTATTATTATTATTATTGTTATTATTATTATTATTATTATTATACTGTGCAAAAGTTTTAGGCAGCTGTGGGAAAAATTCTGTAAACAAAGAATGCTTACAGAAATATAAATGATTGTTTACTGGCCCCAAATGTATTCTGCAGCAGGACAACCACCCCAAACATAAAGCCAAAGTCATTAAGAACTATCTTCAGCATAAAGAAGAACAAGAAGTACTGGAAGTGATGGTATGACCCCCACAGAGCCCTGATCTCAACATCATCAAGTGTGTTTGGGATTACATGAAGAGACAGAAGGATATGAGGAAGCCTACATCCACAGAAGATCTGTTGTTAGTTCTCCAAGATGTTTGGAACAACTTACCAGCCGAGTTCCTTCAAAAACTGTGTGCAAGTGTCCCTAGAAGAATGGATGCTGTTTTGAAGTCAAAGGGTGGTCACACTAAATATTGATTTGATTTAGATTTCTCTTTTCTTCATTCACTGCATTTTGTTGATTGACTTGATTAACACTTCCATTTTTATGCATTCTTTGTTTACAGCATTTCCTCACCTGCCTAAAACTTTTGCACAGTAATGTATATTTATTGCACCTGCAGACGTTATTGGCCATGGAAACCTGTGCTAGGCTCCTGACACACACTTTTTGTGCTGATGTTAATGTCAGATACAGTTTGGAACTCTATTAATACTACTCTGCTACTCTATTACTGAGTTAGCAAAGCACTAGTGTAAAGCACTTTTACTCTCTCTGAGTCTCACGACTTGCTAACCCTGCTCTGGTACTTTGTGTGGTCTGCTACTTTTAAATTGCTGTGGTTCCCAAACCCTTGCAATAACACCACTTACAGTTGATAGCTAGGAGGCATGAAACTTAACAAATTGCAGTTTCCAATTAAGGACCACAGTTAAATTCAGTGAGTTTTTTTTGAAATAGCCCATTCCCAGACTGCATGACCAGTTTCTATTTTATACACTTGTGGCAAACACAATAGCTTAAAATGTTTGGAATGAATTCTGACAAAACCTTGTAGAGGTTTAACTGGCTAACATCTACAGACATCCACAGATGACAGTATGATGGTAGGTCATTATTATTTGTTTTATATATAATACAAAAACTGCCAGGACTGAAATCAATAGCAACAGATTTTGTTCTATAACTTTAACATTATCCTACTCATGTAATTTAATCAACAACAAAAGTAGGGTCCTTGGTATTAAAATATAGCATAAGTGTAAGAAATAAAAGAAAAGGTAGTCTTCCACCCTTAACCTGAACTTTCAGGTCTTAGATCAATTTCTAAAAGTGCTCTGGATATCAAAACTCAGTACTACAACACACAGGCTGGTGGTTTAGGGACAAAATATGAGAGAGTGCTTTGAATCAAAAGTAAAAAATATGCAACACTTTGTTACATATTAGTATTTGACAATTTCAAGTATTAAAAGCTGGAAAAGTTTTTCTGTTTTAAATCCTATATAGAGAACCTCTTTTCCCATATCACCAAAAACCAAACCAAAAATCTGCAAAAATAACTTAAGTATTTAAAAAATGACAAAGAAAGAGCAATATACATCCTCAACCGGACCAAAATATAAAACAGTTATTTGTGAATTATGAAACAATACTAGGTCTATGTCTCTCGGTTCTAATTGCCTTTTAGTAAATGATTTAATAATTGATCCACATATTGATTTATTCTGCCTTACAGAGGCCTGGTTACAACAGGATGATTATGTTAGTTGGGCGATCGTGGCTCAAGAGTTGGCAGTTCGTCTTGTAACCGGAAGGTTGCCAGTTCGAGCCCCGGCTCGGACAGTCTCAGTCGTTGTGTGCTTGGGCAAGACACTTCACCTACCGCCTACTGGTGATGGCCAGAGGGGCTGATGGTGCGATATGGCAGCCTTGCTTCTGTCAGTCTGCCCCAGGGCAGCTGTGGCTACAAATGTAGTTTGCCTCCACCAGTGTGTGAATGAATAATGGAATTGTAAAGTGCTTTGGGTGCCTAGAAAAGCGCTATATAAATGCAATCCATTATTATTATTATTATTATTATTATTATTATTATTATTTAAATGAATCAACACTCCTGAGTTATACCAATGTCAGAATCCTCGAAGTACAGGCCGAGGAGGAGGATTAGCAGCAGCAATCTTCCACTCCAGCTTATTAATCAACCATAGACACAGAAAGAGTTTTAATTCATTTAAAAGCTCAAGTCATGGCCTTGTACACCATATACCATAATTAGAAAATGGCAAAAAATTGTTTGGTCCAACATTCGCTGTTTTGATTGGTGTGGGGGTAGGGATAGGCTTGGGGCGTCGGGGGATTCCTTGGAGGACTCAATCCGGGGTTGCGGTCATGGCCTGTTAAGGGCTCTGTTGGCTCTTAGGCGATGGTTTCCTCGTGGCTGCGTGCAGCGGGGCTAGGGGAGGGTCTGTGCTGACGGACATGGGTTACTGACCTGGTAGCCTGGCTGCCCCTGGGTGGGTCCGGGGTGGGCGTAGGGTTCTGGGGGTGCGCCGTCTCCGGGCCGGGACCCTGGCTGGGCCTTGGGAGCTTGGATCCTGGTTGGTGTGTCGCCGGGGTTGTGGGCGGGTGGGCATATGGGGGTTCAGTCCTGGCGCGGGTTTCCGCCGGTGCATCAAGCCACCTGAGGGGCTCAACTGGTGGGAGAGGCTGTTACATCTTTGCAGGAGGTCTCCTCTCTCCAGGAACTCACTCTGCCTGTGCCTCAATTTTATCCCACAACTTAGACATTCACATTACTCACATTTTCATAACACATACATATAGGACCTTGGGGCCCACCCCCAAGGTCCTATATGTATGTGCATGCTACACGGCAACCAAAAGACCGCCAGGGTGTACGACCTCACCTCTGGCGTCGTTGCCCACCACTCAATTTTAAATACACGTATACATTGAGGGCTATCAGGAGGGGCTATGCGTTTACCTGCTGCTCTCTGGCAGTTAGCTCCATGACCTCCTGGGTTTTAAATGCACCTTAGAACACACATGCATCAACACTACATATGAGCGGGCGGAGGGAGGTTTGGAGTCTTCATACACCCCCGTTCTCTGTTGCCTGTTGGGGCGGGGGGGGGGGGGGGGGGGGGGGGGCTGGGAGGAGGAGTTGGCCATCCGATTGGGGTCTGGAATGTGGGGCCGCCCTGCTGCTGCGGAGTCCGGGCAGTCTGCTTCTCTCCACCCCAGGGGAGAGGGTAACACTACCTGGGTCTGGGTGCAGTTTCCCCCTCTAGGGGCAAGAGTACCTAGACCTAGGGTATAGAGTGCGTTTGGGGAGTGTGATTGTGTGTACAGTGTCTATTTATGTCTGTCTCCACGTTGGGTGAGTGCTGAGTAATTGCATATGAGAGCATGAGGGTGGGAATGGATGTTCGTATCTGTGTGTGCCTGTTTGTCTATATGTCAGGCCAGGTATCAGACGCCACCTCTCTAGGGACTATCATCCACTTGGCTCTTACTTTGAGTTTCTATCTGATTTCTGGCACTATATAAATAAAATTGAATTGAAGTGATCTTTTTGAAATCACAATAGAATAGCATTTTATTTAGACAGAGACATTAAATAATAATATTTAATATCAAATCTTAGTTTGGGGAACTGATCCCTGCAAGCATCAAAGTTTTACTTTTCAGCCCAATTATTGTCTTTAAGATTTTTATCTTTTGCTTTTTTATCGAGAGGAGACATGTCCAAAAAAAAAAAAGACCAGTAGCTAAACAGAAAAGGTACTGATCCTTCACATGTTTAAAAGCATTATTTTATGGCACAGATCATGTAAGCTTCAGTGAAGAGGCACAATACTCGATCACTTCTACATCTTTTACACTATACAGCCTATTTCCTTAAACCATTCACTGACAAAAAATAAGCATCTTCTTTGGGAACTAGTCTTCTTAATCTTTTGATCTTTAATTGTTGCTTTGCATCGTTTAATTATGGCATTAATCAAAAAAGCTATTTATTTTAACTTTTCACTTAATTAAGCACAGCAAGATTGGTGAATTCTCTCAAATGTCAGTTCTTTTTTTCTCTTTATCTTTCTCAAGGCTCACTTTATTGCAGACACTGCATTTTGCATGCAGAGAATATGTACATGTAGAAACTGCCTTGTGTGTGTGCGTGGGCGTGTGTGTGTGTGTGTGTGTGTGTGTGTGTGTGTGCGTGGAGTAACATGTTTGGTTGTGTGATGAAACTGGTATAAACTGAAGAGAAGCTGATTAACCGATGTTGACATTAATGGTGGAATCCATGACTGAAACAACACGTGGCCTACCTCTGACACAGATGAGCCTTTGGGGTTTATCAATCAGTATGTTGAATCAATAATAGCTAAATATAGAACAAAAGGTGGAGGGGTAGGAGGAGTGGGGCTTGTTAGTCAGTTTTCAGGATTTTGACCACTCTCATTACTTATTATTAACCTGCTGTAACCATATAGTACAATCGTAGGCTAAAGGCAATTGTTTCATCTTATTTATTTGCTTTATTTTATTTATGCTTTATGCTCAAAACACACACACATATACACACAGACAGTGGTTGCGCTGCTGTGCAACCACAGTATACAGACAAACATTTTTCTATTCTCTTTTAGATAAAAAACTTTTGTATGCATCAGTGTGTAAAGACTTTTTAAATCCACAACATGACTGTATTACACAAGAAAAAATGAACAATGGATTATTAATTATTCACCTTTTCTCTCATTTTGTCTTCTAGTCGTCGGGCACCAGTGTGGTGGTGGACATCGCAGTGATGGGTGAGGCTCATGGTTTGATCTCAGACCTGCTGGCAGACCCATCGTTGCCCCCTAACACCTGCAGCTCTCTGAAGGCTGTCAGCAATCTCCTCAGCACCCAGATCAACCTCCAGCCACTCCACCGACCTCGCATCCCTGCAGACACCCACACCTGCTCTGACTCTGAAGATGGGCCTGAAAAAACAGAGAGACTCGCTATTCCAAAGGTTATTGCTTGTCTTTCTAGAAAAGTTGAGTTTGTTCAGTTCTGACTGTTTTGTGGAAGTTTACTTACAGCTAAAAACAAAGTTTTGTCTGGTCTTCCAAAAGGAGAAGAAGAATCACTAATATTCAGTGTAAGATTTACAGTTATTGTAGATACAGGTGTTTAACTGTTTAGTGTGCTAGGCAAAGCAGATAAACGTGAATAGAAAAATCAGTGCCAGTGCAAATTGTAGACACAGTTCTAAACCATAAATGTTAAAAGTAGGCTCAGTGGCTCACCCAGTAGTTTTTAGGCTACTGTTTTGAACACTTGTGTTTGTTCTGTTGCCGTCTTGTTTTTCTGCTTTTGTATTTTAACTGGTTGTGACCATGCTTGGATAAAATATAAAAATATGTATTCCCCAAATGTTGGTAAAAACTTCCTTTTTTACTTTAGTTGCATATTTATATTTTTTACAGATTTGTCTACAAACACTGCTCTCCAAGCTGTGAAACGTGCAAGCTAGAAATGGAGACATGTTTTTGAAACAGGCTGCAGAGCTGAGCTATAACTGTTTACTTTGAAGGCAAAGCTTGTTCATTAATTTGCGTCACATATTTTCAAGTTTTGCATACCACTTGGTCAGTAATTTGCAGGTTTTTGTAGACAAACATGAATAATGACAGGCAACCATGGCAACCTGCTAGCAACAAAACCAATCAGGGAGCAGTTTGTGGTGCAGCACCCTATTGCAACCAGTTTTACCAAGCAGCAGCCAGAAAACTTTGGGAAACACATTTTTCCATAGGAACCAGTGCTGAACCAGTAGTCAGCTCAATGTGTGAATAATCTCACACAAGAAACCTCAGTTAGCTAATGCTAGCTAAGTAGCATGCATAGGAAAAAGTGTGGGGTTTTCTTTCTTTTTTTTCCTTTTTTATCTTTGTTGTGATTGTAGTTTTGGCTAGAACAGGACTAAAAGAAAAGTAATGACAGAAAGAATTAACAGAAAGAATTAACAGCCTCCAGCTTAGGGTGTGTGTTTTAGTACAACCATTATTCTGAGCGCACGTAAAAAAAAAATGGATCACACGTAAAAACATTTTGCAGGTGCATGTGTTGCATTTTGAGGAGAAATTTATTTTGAGCGTAGAAAAGCTAAATTTGAGTGAACAAAATTAATTGCTGCGTGCAAAAAATTTATTTTAGTGTTTGCTATTATCATCTCCGAAAAGCGTTAAAGCACTTTTGCAAATATGTGATGTCTTGTTAATCGAGCAGATATTTGAAGTTTACACAGCACCATTCTCGCATGAAAATATCTTAAAAGTTTATTTTGTAACCCAGAAAGAGTAAAATTTCAAACTCCGCCACTCTGCGTTCCTCTGCCACTGCCTCATTTGAGTTTTGGACGAAATGGATTCTGGGATATTGCATTTCGAGCTGATTGGAGACCAAAACAGCCAATCAGGGTTTTTTTTGCATCCAAGTCTGTGATTGGCTGGTTTTGTGGCACAACTATAACGGTGTACAGAAAGAGTTGAACGCGCATGGGCAGAAATGTTGAGAGCGCAAGCGCAACACATTGCGAGCAACCGCAAATGCAAAAACTGAGCGAGAGGGGCTGCTGTTGTGTGTGTGTATGGATAATAGCTAAAATACATTTTTTGCACACAGCAATTAATTTTGTTCACTCAAATTGAGCTTTTCTTCGCTCAAAATAAATTTCTCCTCAAAATGCAACACTTGCACCTGCAAATTTTTTTTTACGTGCGCTCAAATTGTTTTTTACGTGTGCTCAGAATAGTGGCACAAAAATAACGGCATACTAAAAAAGTAAGGGAGGATCGAACAAGGAAAGATACATGCCCAGCATTATATCAATCACAAGACAGCCTCCCCCCCATCTAAAAAAAGATCAATGTCTTTATTATCTATATTGTGAATATAATTCACAAAACTAACACTGAAACATGTGACTGATATCATAAACTTATCCAGAAAATGAGTAGTAAGGGCATAAGAAATAGCTCAAGTTAGAAAGAGAGTATTTTTTTCATATAAATCTTTTTACAACAAGAGGACTCATCTGCTGTCTGTTAGAAATAATGTAGGTTCAAGGCACTTTGCATTGGCTTTACTGTTCAGATTCGTAGACAGATTCATCCTTTATGTATTCTTTGTTTGTTTTAATTTCAGGGTTAAGAACCCCACTCAAAGTTTATGCAGAAAGTTGAAAAAGTAAAAGGTTTTCATTGCTATATACTAGTGATGCTATTGATTGTACCTAAGCAGTGATGATCAGCAGATCACCCTAACCTTAAAGGTTCATGATTGCCCATGAATAACCAATGAATAGAGGGACATACAAAAAATGGAAACTGGCATTACTATAGTTATGCCAGACTTATTATACTTCCCTGTATTATATTGAGTGAGTAAAGTAAAAAGTATTAATAATGTGCTCATAAAAACACAAAAAATATTTAATTATATTTAAGCTATGCTTTTTAGTTGTATTGTTGTACACACACACACACACACACACACACACACACAAACACACATACAGGTATTTACCAGGTATGTCTCTTTTGGCATATATCAGCGATCTTTTCCATTTCCTCCCTCACTGCTAGCCTGGTGGGGGCCTCTAAGATAACTAACAATGACGCAAATTCTTCCAGGGGGCTTTTTAATGTTTTACAAGGCCAGTGCTTCAAAATGTATGAAGGCACTTAACATGAGCAAGGAAACTAAATAAAGTGTGTGATGCAATGCAGGACAGCCTACCAGGAAAGTGACTAGCAGCTTTAACAATGCCTGAGTGCACTCAAATGCCTGAGCCATGTAGTGGAACTCAATGAGATGCTGCCTCATTTTGGCTCATTGGGGATTTGTGAGACTGCATGTGGCAGTGGGTAATGTAGGTGATTCAACTCACTTGCACTGGCCTGTTGTATGGCTCTGAACTAAGGACAGAAATAGCAGTTACATAAAGGTAATCAGTACTATTGGTGACTGAGCTACAACTAAGCTTTGACCTTGCTCAACGAGACAGCAAAACCCTGTTTTTTTCTTAAAAGTATGGGTACAATTTGTAGGTTCTGCTTGTAGTTCCTTGTAGTTTCAGGATATTTTTCTAATATTTAGCAACTTCCAGCTTCTGAACTCGTTTGTGTTAAACAAATTTTCTCTTTATATTACTCCTAGCAAACTTTGAAAATGGTTACATTTTCAAAGTTTGCTGTGATTTTTCAAGATTGGCTCATAACTTATTTTTTATGCAGTGAAACCAATTTTCAAGTTTTTTTGTCACTTTTTCAAGCTACATTATTGTTGCATGAAGATGTTTCAGATATGCCCTTTAAAGTGGAATACCCCATAATATTAATAAAATTTACAATAGAAAAAGCGCCAACAGCCATTCTCTCTCAGCCCACCCTTTTCTCTTTTACTCGCCTCCTCAGTCATTCGTTCACACTCTGCTTGAGATCTTTGAATAGATTAAGTGCCACAGAGCAGAGTGAGCATGTGTGTATGTGAGGTTATCTGCTTGAGTGGATGCAAGTTTATTTTAGAAGAACATCAAATGTGATCCTCTGCTGCCCTCTATATTCTGCTGTAAATGTGTTTGTGTGCTCCCTTCAGAAAAATATGAGCTCATTAACTGAGTTCAGCTCATGGATTTACAGAGAAATGTCTAACACTGGGTTGATTAACACCATGGGGACATGGTGCATGTCTCCCTTCTACTGTCTTTCACAACTGTCAAGTGTGCTCAGTGTGACCCTGCTTTCATCTGTATCTGTGGCCTCCACCTACAAAGCCGTTCCCTTTTTTGGGGTTGCCTCTCCGGTGCACCGTTGTCACTTTCATTTGCACCAAAGTGGGTGAAATTGATTCACAGTGGTTTATGCTTCCTAACTGAACGCAGTGATATCTCTGAAGTTTGACTGATTTTGACCACTGTGACGAAGAAGCATTCTCTTCATCATTTTTAAGCTGCGTTTTATTAAAAAATCCCTTTACTTTTTAGAATTTCATAATGATGCGTTAGCTACTTACCATTAGGTAACATCTACACATTCATCTGTATTTCAGCGTCTCAGGCGGAGTCTTCCTCCAGGATTGCTTAGGAGAATTTCATCAACTTGGACCACAACCACATCAGCTACAGGGCTGCCTACCATCGAGCCAGGCCCTGTACGCAGAGACCGCTCAGCCAGCAACAAACACACTACAGAAAGGTAACGCATCTTACTCAGAAGGTTTAACATTACTGTAATTTCTTTATCTGACTTTTCTCCTCCAATAAACCAGTGATTTTTGGAACAACTCAGTGATGATGACCATCTCAAAGAGTCGCTCCATGTCTGCCTCCTGTGCTGCCTCCTGTGCTGCCTCTGTCACATCCAACCACCTGTACAGCAAACCACTGGGAAGACCAGGTGTGTGTCTGTGAATCTATTTTACTGTAGAGTGTAGAACATTTCAGTTATTTTGGGTAAAAACAAAACAAACAAACAAACAAAAAAACGAGTATTGATTTACAATGCAATCTTTTTCAGGTTTCCCTCCCTCCAACATATCACCTCTGGGCTCTCCTTGCTCATCTCCTCCTGTCCAGGGCACTCCTGCCTCCAGCCCTACGATAAAAATATGTTCAGTGCAGCTTCCTGAGCCGGCTGGGCCACTAACAGAGCGAGTACCTGGCTCTGTGGCCCCCAAAAGCCACCACAGAACCTTAACTCACAGCCAGAGCGCTCCGAGCTCCACCACGACTCACTGGCGGCCTCCATCACTCTGCGGCAGGTAATTTACACGCTATCACATACTAAATCAGTTATTTACTTACAATATATAGAGCGATTCTGACCGCAGAAAATTTAATTGTACAATTTATGTGTCATCTGCGTGTGAGTGGGGGAAATTAGTCACTTCATTAGTTTGCTCTGAGAGGAAAGGAACATCTAAATTACCAGATGAGAGAGAAAAATTAGGATGGACCGGTGTGTATACTCTGAATGCTTGTGTCTCTCTGCTCTCCGTTAGCTGTGGCAGGCCGTACAACAATCGACTGAACAACGGGGTAGAATCTGAAGACAAAGGAGACAGAATACCCCACCCAGGTAATCAAGTAAAAAAATGCATATTTTTCTGTTTATTCCAGATACAAATTAGAGCACAGCTGATATTTCGGCAGATATAAGTTGTTTGTCAATCTATTGGTGTTGGTATTTATAGCAGCCAATAAATGTAAATTGAAAAAGTAAAGAAGAAACAACAGAAACACCCTTCAGTTATATACAGTTGCATAGTTTACGACATTCAAGCAGAATGTAAACAAGAAATCCACCACTCGTTATGGCAATAAAAGGGTTTGTTTTTGACACTAATTTTAGTAAGGACACATAAATTTCTTTGTTTCATGTGTCTGAAACAAAAAGATATCGGCTTGTATATTTAAGTTCGTCAAATATTGGTCTCGACCTTAAAATAATCTTATATAAGGCAGGATCTAAATCAAGGGCGCTTCACCTAGGACAGCTGAAGTTTTGGACATTTGGATTTTGATTATGTTTTCATGGAGTCATTATAAAAAAGGTCTTATAGTTAACATTAACATAGCATTAACTCCAGTTTTTAGTTAAACAGGAACATCTTTGTGTTTTAGTGATAATGTATTCTCAACAGAAGAAACACGTCTGTGTTCACTTCTAATGTGTTTAGTCCTTTTTAATGTATCAAATCCTATGTGGCCATAAGTACTAGTGTGATTAAAGCTACCTTTCTAAATCATGTCATGTATTTCCAGATGAACGCGCAGTAGCGTCATCAGACTATGATAGCACGTACGACAGCACCTATGAGACCAACCACAGTGACAGCAGCGACTTTGCACAGAATGAAGAGGAAGGAGAGGGAGGCAAGAAGCCTCCTGAAGCAAGGGAAGGTTGCAGGGAGTATCCGAATGACGGCATTGTTCTTCACCCTGTCCTGCTCTCTTCAGAGGTAGACAATCAGACCTCACTTAATGTCCTTCCCCCAAAATAATTTCATTAAGAAGGAATAATTGAATTGACAATAAGAGCAGCACTACATCATTTGCGAACTATGTGAAACCATCTTATGATGTCATGAGCTAGCTATCCTCTATTAAGCAGCAACTATCTTTGAAAGTTACTTAAAAAAAGCTGGTTTTGCTTTAACAATATAAGCCAATGAGGCATAACATTACAGTCACCTGTCTAATATTGTGTTGTTCCACCTTTTGCTAGCAAAACAGCCCTGACCGAAGGTGTGCTGTGATAAGATGTTACAAGATGTTAGCAACAGATTCTTTAAGTCCTGTAAGTTGCCAGGTGGGGCCTCACAACATCCTACAAATGTTCGACTGCATTGAGATCTGGGGAATTTAGAGGCCAAGTCAACACTTCAAACTTGTTGTGCTCCTCAAACCATTAATGAACCATTTTTGTTTTGTGGAATGATGCATTATCCTGCTGAAATAGGCCAGAGCCATCAGGGAATACCGTTTCCATGAAATGGTGTACATGGTCTGCAACAGTGCTTAAGTAGGGAACATGGATTTCAGTATCCTGGTGCCAGGTGTTCAAAAGTAAGCAGCAGACATTGATTTACAAAGAAAACATGACTCATCAGACCTTCTTCCATTGCTCTGTGGTCCAGTTTTGATGTTCACATGCCTGTTGTTGGAACTTTCAGAAGTGGACAGAAGTCAGCAGTGGACACTCTGACTGGTCTGCAGCGATGCAGCAAATTGCAGTGAAATGTGTATTTCGAAACCAACATCAGCCTTTTGAGTTACAGCAACTCATCTGTTGGATCAGACCACACGTCCAGCTTTCACTCCCCACATGCATCAATGAACATTGCCCGCCGACGACCCTGTTGCTTGTTCACAGCTGTTGCTTCCTTGTATCACTTTTAATAGATACTGACCACTGCAGACTGGGAGCTCCCCACAAGTGTCATAGGTAGGACCCAAACGTGGGCCTCACAGAGCACAAGGTGAAAACTCAAAAACAGGTTTATTGCTTTGAAAACTTAACCAAAACATGAGGCAGGAACAAACCATCTAAACTGGGAAAAACATGAGCAGGAAGAAACACACTTATCTGACTGATGTGACGGGGGAAGCAAAACTGAACATCATATACACGAGACTGAAAAGAACTAAATAAAACAGGAAGTAAAAACACTGAGACCACAACTAAGACATGTGAACTTGACAGAGCAATTGGAGAATAAACACACAGAGACATGACTGACTGGGGGGATGAAGAAAGGGAACAAAAACATGATAACTAAACACTGCCTTACCTAATAAGGAACACAGACTGGAAACAAAGGGAAACTAACATAATCAAACAAGAAACTATGAACCACAAATAGACATAATGAAACTCAGAGGCGCTAGGAAAAAATGAATAAGTAGAAGACTATGAAGCTCCAAACCAAAACTCATCTTAACCAGAACGAACCAAAACCCTTATAGAACTGTGAGAACTATAATACAAAGATAACGAAAAACAATGAGAAAAAAACAAAAGTCTGGGTCGACGAACCAAGGATCATGACATCAAAAGCTGCAGTTTTGGAGATGCCCTGACCCGGTCTTGTAGCCAACACAAGTTCGCCTTTGTCCAACTTGCACTAATCCTTATGCTTTCCCATTTTTCCTGCTTCTAATATAAAAGGCTCACATGGCCCCTAATATATCCCACCCACGACGAAGAGATAATCAGTGTTATTCTCTTCACCTGTCAGTGGTCATAATGTTATGCCCAATTAGTGTATGTCTACAGAGTGCATTAAGTAAACCAATGTTCCTACTGTTGTGTCACTGTGATGACTGAAATTTTTAAGTCCTAAAGATTATTTTACCTTATGTCCAAATATTTCTTTGCACCACCCTGAACTTCTCTTTGTTCACTTACCTTTGCCTGACAGGACAAGCCAAACTTGGCCCCAGAGACTCTGTTAATGCCAGGGCTGGAGCCTCTAATGAGTCAGCTTAACAACTGGAACTTTCCCATTTTTAGTCTTGTGGAGAAGACTCACGGCAAGACGGGCTGCATCCTCAGCCAGGTAAATACTTCGTTAGTGAGGAAATGTTGCAACTTTAATGAAAACAAATGATCATTAATTCAATAAACAGGAACTCATATTGTTGAGATTACATTTACAGTAGGCTTATGTAATTAGCAGCTTAACTGGATAAAGATGTTAGCTTGTTAATGCAGGTGGTGGAAAAATGAATTGATTTCTAATATGCATGATTTGATATCCAGGTGATTCACTGTAGTGTGTGTTTTCCTCGTGGTGGCATCTCCCAGGTTTCTTATAGGCTGTTTGAGGACACAGGTCTGTTTGAGACCTTCAGGATTCCTGTGCGAGAGTTCATGAACTACTTCCATGCTTTGGAAAATGGATACAGGGACATCCCTTGTAAGTAGAAGGATCACATATTTAAGAAAAAAACAAAAAATGATCCATCATTACCTTTTGCTGCCACAAGGTGGATGTGTTGCTCATGAAATACACTTTTAATAGCGTGTCTATTTTTCCTGCCTTCTGTTTACTGTGCAAATATATACTGAAAATGTGATGACACGAGCTTGAATTTATGGTGACAGATTCGATTATTTAAAGGATCCACAGCTTTTCAAATGTCAGTGATGATTTAGTCCATCTTGACCAGATCTCATGCATCTGCATGATGGAGGATCAGTTTCCAGCCACCTGATTGTAATATATTGTAAAATGGCTCCTAATTAAATACAAATACAAATCCACAGGGTACATCAAGAGGGAATATTTTTACATGTTTGGGAATACTATGGATAAAGCCTACTTAGAGGCATCAATATCCATCTCATACATTGTTTGAATTAGCAGATTTACTCATAGCACTTCATTCATTATGCGAAAGACTATGACCCAAAATGTTTACAAGTTGTGTTCTTATTAAAAGACCTTCCAGTGAAACTTAATTAATCAAATCAATCAATTAATAAATGTTTATTTTATATGGATTTTTATGTTACATCTCCATGTCTTCCATGGATTGTAACATTACACCGTTTCTGTAAAAACGAGAGAAGTCGCTTCATCAGCCATGCACTGATACAGTAGTAATCCATAGTATACAGTATACTTATATGTATACCAACTTTACATATTATATCGCCAAAATATATTTTAAAAGGACACTGCTTGCATTGAGGCCCAATGAGGTGACTACCATGATTGAGAGTATTTAAAACTAGTCCAGCTGGGACTTCTTCACTACGCTCTTACCACCCACACTGTTGTGAATCAGCACTTCATTTTACTCTCCTCAGATCACAACCGGATCCATGCCACAGACGTGCTGCATGCTGTCTGGTACCTCACCACTCAGCCGGTGCCAGGACTGCCCACCCTGCTGACTGAGAACGGAGTACACACTGGTGCGCTGTCTCCTACGCATACATTAATCTTCCTGATATTTCATGCAAAAAAAAAATGCATAATTTTAATTCCAGTCTGCCAGACTCTAGCAAGCCTGTTTCCACGTTGGTGTAAATCTTAAAGCTTAAGACACTCATAACCGTACCTAGACTGTACAGGACAGATATTCAGTCAGAGGATCAAAGTGCATAGATTGAAAATTAAGCTGACAATTTTGTTATTTATGCATTAATAACTTCTGTCATGAGGGACCAAGCTGAATAACTAGGACATACATTTAGTCGTTCTCATGGGTCCTGAACCAGAGCTAATGCTCACAACTTACCGGTAACTAGATGTCGTCCTCAATTTTTATTCATGCTTGTTTACACGTTTTGGACGGCATCACAAGTGCAGTGTGATAGCAAAATTACCCAGATATTCCCATATTTATTTTTATTGTAAGTAGTTTTTTTTATTATTTTTTTCTCCTGTTTGGTCAATGGCAAGATACTAAAAGTTAGTGATAATGCTGGCATGTCCTGCAGAAATGAAGTAGACTTGCAGGCAACATTTCAGAGGAGCGATCAGAGGTCAGAGTTGCTGATAGTTTGCCTGTGTTGTCTCTTTGGATGTAGACTCACAGAACGGCATTACACCTGGTGCCACAGGATTCCTGGTGTCCAAAATGAACCCTGTGCTGCATGAAGGCTATGGCTGCCTGGCTGGTCTTATCCCTGCCCTGGAGCTCATGGCCCTTTATGTAGCTGCTGCCATGCATGACTATGACCACCCTGGAAGAACCAATGCCTTTCTAGTAGCTACCAGTGCACCACAGGTAAATAAATACAGGAAAATGTTTGTGACCTGGAAGGCTTGAGGGAGGAGCCGTAGTGAGGAATGAGCCGTAGTAATGGCTCGATAGTGATGGATAAGACTGACGGATGGGAAAGTTCATTTACTGGGAAGCTAAAACTGGGAATGGAGTAGTGAAAGGTCATCAATAAGGTCGCCCTGAGCGTTGTCCACATCAAGTTGTTGTGTGGATATTCATTAACCAAGTGTCTTCAGCAACTATACTGATCTTAGAATACTAACTGACTGAATTATTAGTTATGTGATAGTAATTAATGTTTTAAGGTAAATAAGCTCACAAAACTGAATGTCAGTAAGACGTTTTTTCATTAAGTTTATGTTTATGAAATGCTCCAGAGAGATGATAGGCAGCATATTACCAGTATTTGTTTATTATGAGCAGCGTAAACCTTTATAACAGTTCAGATGTAATTATGATGAGATAAGGAGTAATGTAAGCTGTCACATTAACTGCACTTTGAGCTAAAATCTGCTTGTTTTGCGTATAATTAATATGAATGAAGCCGCTTATCCTGTTATCAAATGTTGTTACAAATGTTGTTACAAGAGCGTAAATGGTGTGAATATAAACATACATAATACTCAGACATGAGTACTGTTGTTAAAGAGCTTTAAATGAACCAAATACAAACATCAACATACAGCCAAAAGCAGATTAAGTCGCTAGTCTAAGCAGTTTACAGTTGAGACTGAGGTAATGCAGATACTGCAGGTTTTAGGCAACATTATGGTAAAAAAGAAAGCCAGAATTAGCACCAACAAAAAAACGGATTCTTGTCAAAGTTTTGATTCATGTATGAGTTATTTTTATTTTTAGACTTTGGTGTACCAAATCATACCTTAAAACCTAACATGTAATATTAAACATGGTTTAGTAAGTGACTCATTACTAAACTGGGAAGATTCATTCATTGACAGATATTAAATATTAATTTAAGTTTCTCCTTTTAGGCTCTTCTTTACAACGACAGGTCAGTCTTGGAAAACCATCACGCAGCTGCAGCTTGGAACCTCTTTATGTCTCGATCTGAGTATAACTTCCTGGTTAACCTTGAACACGTCGAGTTCAAACGCTTCCGCTTCCTAGTCATTGAAGCTATCCTGGCCACTGACCTCAAAAAGCACTTTGACTTCCTCGCAGAGTTTAATGCCAAGGTAAATCAAATAAGCTACATAAACAGTATAAAACCATCCATCATTCGTCTGTAATTACAATACTGTTGCTGACTCGACTTGATATTTGAATGCAAACTATGATGTGATATTTAGAAGTTCAATTTTCTAAATGTTGCCAATACAAACAAGACGCAGAATTTAAAGCACAGTTTTAACAATAAACATTTTAACGAGACATTTTATGAAACTTTGACCTTATCTGACCTTGAAGAAGAGCTCAGAGGTCAAACGTGACACATTGTAAATCCTTAAATGGTACTTTCTATATATTGACAATACACTTTTTGTCAGTTTTCCACCAACAACTTATTCAATTTTACCTTGAAGACCTTTATAAGCCAAATTCTAATGTATTGTTAGCGTCACAATAATCTACACACCTACAAAGTTTTATTAGAAATCATTCAAAAATTTTGAGCTATCATGTATACGGACAGAAAGAGTGATACACACATGCAAACACTACCAAAATCATAACCTCCCTTAAAGAGATAATAAACATTTACTGCAGGCTCTTTTCATTTTTTTTTTCTGTAAAGGTCTCTTTCTGAAGTAACAGAGAATGTCTTTTTTTTTCACATTGTCTTAAATGCAAGGTCTATAAACCTTTCTACAACTAATCTATAAGCTCTGTTTTTGTTTTTGACAAAAACATCTTTCTAATTCTTTAGGTAGGGGATGAAGGAGTGTCTTGTATTGATTGGACCAATGAGAATGATCGATTGCTAGTGTGCCAGATGTGCATCAAACTCGCTGATGTCAACGGGCCACTGAAGTGTAAGGAGCTGCACCTACAATGGACCGAGGGGATCGTCAATGAGTTCTATGAACAGGTATGTTCATGAAAATGTCTCCCTTAAAGTGTTCCCTTAAAAATAACCGCTTTCTAAATGTTCAGCATTTTACATAAAACTAACAAAACACAAAAAACACAAGAATCATTTCAAAAAGAATTCTACCAAAATATGCTTTTCTTTAACTCTACACTTGCCCAAGTCTTCAACTTTAAACAAAAAAAAAAAACAACTTAATAAAATCAACCATTTATTACTTATATATCAGTAATGGTTTAACACAATAAAACTCTACCTAAAAGCCAGTGTGATCAGACTGGATATTTTGCTAAAGCCTAACTTGTGTGCCAAAGTACAAGCAATTGCCAGATGCCACAAACCAAATAGTTATACAAAAAATTTTTAAATACAGGAAGTGCTGTGATGCACAGGAGCGCCTCTAGTAGTGTTTTCACTGTCATCAGGCTATCATTTGTAAATAAACCAAAGTCCTGTTAGGAGTGGCTGTTGCAGAACGTTTATTAGATCATTAATGAGAGATATGAGGTCATTTTTCTGTAATAGATTACTAACATAGTTTGATAACTATCTCAGTATTATTTCAATATTTCAGTCACATGAAAAATTATAAAGCTATGACAAGTTAAAACTATTTTACATTCAGGGATTAGGAGTTATTAATTGTAATTCAAGCTAAATTTCTGTACAAAAACAATAATTATTGTGTTTGGTTTCACTGTTTTACTAACGAATCCTGTCAATATAAACAAATATCTTGTGAGAGTTAACCAAAAATGTTCTAAATTGGCTGCCTCGTCTACAGCCTTATCAGTGATAAACACAATGAGATTTTCAGTGAAGGAAAATCCAAACACAGAACATTCACAGGAGGTCAGTCAACATGACAAATAAATCCAGTGGGCAAAAAAGAGTAAAAAAAAAAATCTAAAAACAGAGGTCGGAGTTCACACAGAAGAAAACAAGGCAAGACAGAAAACACAACAAACACTAAGAGTTCCCAGAAACCTTCCAGATTCCTAATTTCTTTCTAAGTACATTCTTCATTCCTTTCCTTGAATCCTCTTTGAATCCTCTTAACGTCTTAGGCCCTTCTGCCAGACATGTGAGTAGAGGAGGCGAGTAAGAGACACAGGGAGTCAGTCAAGGAAACGGGCATTTAACTAAATGAGACATCCTGGCTTTGGAGTCGGATTTTTAAAAAGATGTTAAGTAAATATGATGTTTGGCATGGCTATCATCCTAAATTGTTTTGGTACAGACCAACTACTGCTGTGTTTCATTATTTCAGATGTCATTCAAGCATAACAGTGTGCTTCACAACTTTATTATTGAGGCCATCTTTCAAATAAATTGACAGTGTGTCAAGATATCATACCTTTTTCTTTTATCAAACAAATACACGAGTAGTGAACTGAACAGTTCCTAAAATAACTTATTTGTAGATTCCTCCTCCCAACACGGTTTGTATATTTCAGCAGTTTAGCACAGAGGTAACAACACTTCCACACAAAGGATACACCTGTTGATCCTTCGTTACATCTGCTCTGGCAAGCTTCCTCTCTCCTCAACCCTCTGTCCTTCAAATTCATTTTAGGAACTGAGACTGTCTTGTAATGAGATTGCTGTCCAGGTCACAGGCAGGGGGACGGAAAAGACGAGAAATGAGGAAAAGTCTCTTGACTACACAAAGTAGCAAGACAATGAGGCAGGGAATAAAGGAAACTGGGAGAGTGACATTACAGAGGTGACAGGAAATTGGAAATTAAAGCTAAGAAACAGACACAATGAACTGAATCCTTAAAAACTTCCAGTATGCATGAAAGGCATTTCATTTCTTGCCCCTAGAACATTTCTCTAAGGTATAAATGTGTAGCCACATGTTCCCTCTGACAATAACTGAATATTGAAAACACTTACCTATTAGCTCATGTATTTATTACATCTGCTGTAGATGGATGCCTGGCAACAAATCCTGCTATAAACTCACAAGACCATAAAGATAACAAGCAAGGATTTTGTAGACAGCATAGCACTAATTTGAAAACTCTTAAGCTTTATTTATTTCTCAGCGGTACCCACAATATAAATTCCTCTCAAATCAGGTCTTTATGTTAGACATACAGGCTGGGACAGAAGCTTGTTATCACAAGGTTGCTTTGACAGTCACCAAACTTAGCATCAGAATGTGTATTATCTATTTAATCCTTTTTAATGAAGGGAAAACTCAGAGAAAGGATATCAAACCAGCGTTCAGCAGCGAGAAACCTCTAATCTGAACATTGCTGATTCCCGAGGAAAGCGACATGCCTCTCATGTCTGCTGCTTAGCATTCTGGTGTTCCTCTGGATGCTTTGGCTCAGTTGTCTTAAAAAACTTTATGGATTATGTAAGTCCTTTGAGTGACAGCATCCCAGGGGATGGGGGTTGGGGGTGAGAAACAGGGTGGCGAGAGACAGAGCGTATGCACATGCTTTGCTTTCATAGAGGAGAGGCGCATGACCTAAATGTGCCATCCTTTGACAGCACTCATTCACAGTCGCACTGAGGAAGATCACAAGTGGAACGAGGCTCTCTGTGACATCAGAACAGCACAGATATAAACGCACACACACACAAACATGCGTAAATTTTCATCATGCACTGCAATGCACCAATTTAATATTCTACACTTTAAAAATACTCACTTAAAACAAAGTTTCTCTGTTTGATTGTGCCGTGTCTATAAATACACACACACACTTTTCACACACAACCACTAGTGCTGTGCACTGACGCCATCCAGGTTTCTGGTTTCCATAGCAATTGGAGCTCTTGGCCCTCTGTCCTCCCGGTGAAGAGCTTTGAAAGCCCTAACATCATATAACAAACATAAAAGCACAGTACAGGACTGTCACGATGTATTAAAATACAATACAAGCTGTGTGGTCGTGGGTAATCCAACACAAACCACACGATTTGGGGCAGATATGACTCCACTTTGGTTTTCTTTATGTGGTCTCCATTTACAGTATACGACTGTTACACAGATAAATACATAAACAAATCATAATTACAGTTTATCTGATGCGGAGTCGTGCACCCAATCTATACATACACAGCAAAGATAATTAGATTTGTGTCTGTATTTACTGGTGGTGACCATGTGGTTACAAATATAAAGATCACAGTCACCATTACTCTGGAAAATTTCTGCAGGCAGCCTCATTTGGATGACTGATACATACAGATCGGCCATAGTTTGAACTGATGTTTTTCTATTTGTAGTCTTCTTGACCTACTTTCAAGAGACTGTGCCCAGAGGCAGCATATCTGGAAGTTTCTGTGCTTGCCACTTGAGTTATACAGAAGACTAGATGCATAGCTGCGTTTACCTTTGAGTGATATCGTGTTTAATTCGTATATTGATTTATTTTAATATAGAAATTAGTTTATGCTGTGTAAAAGCCCTTATTCTCTGCCATCTTTAAAAATGTACAGCTCTTGAAGGAGAGAGTGCAAGACACATCATTTATATTTAATAATTCCTGTTATTCTTACATTTTCATATTTGTACTCCGCCAGGGCGATGAAGAATCATCCCTGGGCCTTCCCATCAGCCCATTCATGGACAGGTCTGCTCCACAGTTAGCTAAACTGCAGGAATCATTCATTACTCACATCGTGGGACCGCTGTGCTCCTCCTACGACTCAGCTGCTCTTATGCCGGGACACTGGGTTGATGAATCTGAGGGAGACCAGGAAGGACAAGATACAGAAGAGGAGGACGAGGATATGGCAGATGAGGATGCGTCAACAAGTTCTGACACCTCGCGTATGTCAGTCTCTTGATTATTCATGTTGTAGAGAATACCTAACGTATGTCACTGCATCGTTCCTGTGAGTATTCACTGCATGGCAGGACATGTTCCAGGACTTTCTGTCATTATTTTTGACTCATTTATCGGCATTTAATGCAGCTAGTCTCTGCTGCTGTGATAGATGCAAAAAACACACAGTTGAGAACACTATTAATTACTACACATATTCCTAATGGGATAAATAGTTATCATTTGCTTTCTTGCAACAACAAGTGCAACAGTTATCATCAGCATCTATAATTTATTATTAGAAATTCCAGTTCTTTTGATTTTCATATATATGATGCTCATTTCATCATCCCCCTGCAAGTGCAATGTTAGTTTCTCTTTTTACAGTAGTTACGCGCGTCCCGCTCCCTTTATTCCTGTAAGTAAAAATAAAAACACAAACAAGGAAACCACAGTACTCTTAAATTTTGCTTTTAGCACAAAAAGAATATATGCGTGTATATATATGTTAATTATCTCGCTGTAAAGGTGCAGACTCACTGTTTTCCTGTTTCATGCCTTTCTCCTAACGCATGTGTAAAATGAATATCAGTCCTATCTTGTAGCTCTCTGCAAGAGAGCAAATGAGCATGTTTCCCAAAAATCTTCTATTTCTACTCTTTTTCAATCCCAGAATCTTCTCTAACTGTTGGTTTTCTGTCTGACAGAGCGGCAAGAAGCCAAAAAGGTGAGCAGGAGGAAAGTGTTTTGCCAGATCACACAGCATCTTTTGGAAAACCATGAAATGTGGAAAAGAGTGCTTGCTGCAGAAGCCCAGGAGGAGGCTCAGGAAGAGAATCCAAACTGCATTGGCAAGCCCACCGATCCAATAACAGCCATTCACGAGGAAGAGGAGGAGCAGGCAAGCAAAGAGGAGTCGACTGATGGCCTTAATGAAAGGGAAGAGGTGCCAGCTATAGAGGAAGAGGAGATCCTTCCACAATTGGACACTTCAGGAGAAAAAGAGGAAGAACCTGAGTGAAATGATGAACTCTGACCTCCTCTTAAACCAGGAACCTGAACGTTGTCCAAAACGTTTTTGGGTTTTTTTGTTTTTCTTTCCTAACTAAACTCTTTATATGGTAGCCAGCACATCACTTTGACACAACACTGTAGAGGATGTTTTGGGTAAAATGTGCCTAACAAAAACAGGGTTGAGGACAGGGATAAACTCGTACCCAGTGCATCTGACGAGGAGAGAGATGTGAGACGAGCAAGAAGATGAAGCGACAAATGAGGGAAAATAGAGAAAAACTCAGACTGAGTAATCAAGATGGAGTGCATTTGTTTGTTTTGCTGTTTGTTTTAGTTTGGATTTGGCACCCAGACTGCTCATCTTGCACTATGGGCCAACCACGCTGATTCACATCTTCACTCCACCAGTGAGTAATACACTGTCACCCCGCTCCCCCCCTCCCACACACACACTCCTCTCTTTAGTTCCCATGCTATCAGCACACTTTGGAGCCACGCAGCTGCTCGAGGATGTGCACCAGGCCCCTTCTCCGTGAACACAATGGGATGAAAGCCAGCGGAAAAGCCGTGTCCACTGAGCCTCTGCCACGTGAATTTCAGGAAGAGATTGAAAAAAAGAGCCAGTGGTCATGCATTGTGTACACACACTTCACACAGACACACACAGTGCTATAGCAGAAACACACTCCATGCTCAGAACAGATAGGAAGTTTAACAAAGAACTCTGTTGCACCAAAAGCTTTATTCTCATTCAAGGAAAAACATACAAAACAATGTTTTGTTCTTGTCAAACAATGTTAGCAATCATTTCTCCCTTTCTTTTGTTATAATCAGTTCAGCGCACCTACACGTTTCCAGTCTGCATAACTCAGGAAGGCAGAAACCCTTAGAGATTGAGAAACAAAAAAAGGACCTCTAGTGTTCTTGTCCTTTTAATTGTCACTGCTTCGGCCTTTTTTGTCACTTCAGTGCGTCCCCAGCAGAGTGTGGTTCTCTTTGTGCAACACCTAATGCACATTAATATTAATCACACTACAGCTAACTCTCAAGAAAGAAACCAGTCGGTAATATCCTCCTGAGACCCAGCAGTTCATTTTTGTGCACTGTAGTACACATTTAGTTTTTGCTTGTACCTCTCATACTCTACTTGCCACTCTTCTAAGTCCTTATGTTTCTTAGAGAGGACAACAGTACCTTTAAAATGATATCACATGTGTGGGGGTGTGGCCTTGCCAATTGTCTTTTTCCCACCTTTTCAAAATGAGCTGGCATGCCCACAATCACATTTTATGGGAGAAAGAAAGGTAAGCATGATATTTACATTTAGAATGTTTTTTAAAATCAGATTTTGATTAATTTTCAAAAATAAACAGCTAGTAAATAATTTGAGGGGTTTTTAAGAATTAAGCTTATTTAGTTTCACAGAGGAAATGACTAATTTCTTAATGTGTACTCTAGTGCACGTCGGGACTTTGTACTTATATTTATTTCACTTTTTCCTAGTAGACAACTCTTTGACAAAGGCAGAGAGAATTCTTAACAGAATAATTGAGGGAGATTCAAACATAGATTTTTCAGAAGATGAGAGTCATGTGAGCCACATAGGAGAGGGTGAGAACCCAGGAGGAGCCACACAAAGATTATCAAGATGCAGTGACAGATGTAATAGAGAAAAACACAGGGCCACCTGAAATCTGTCATCCTATCTGGTCCAAAACCAACATGTAGGAGAATCTGGAATTTTTGATTTTGAGTTAAAAATAAAATATGGGTAAAATGCAGAAATGTTTTCCAGTAAAGTAAAAAAAACAAGAGTCGCAATTATAGCTGAATCCATGACACCTGATTGTTTCTACAAGATCACGTCTTTGCTGAAAGTTGTCAATGATCTCAATGTGCCAAAAGAACTCACAGTATCTGGAGTTCAACCTCCTCTTGGCTGAGAAACCAGGGACAAACATGTGAACAAGACCTGAATAATACCAGTAATGAAGAGTTCTCTCCAAAAATCAAGAAAAGGTAGCCCCAACCAGATGAGAGTGTAACAAAATATGGTTCACTCCACTTGCCTGAAATGGTTAACAGTCCAAGGCATTTCAGTTGTAGAATGGTTGGGTGCAACAGTAAAACATATGTGAGATGTGGGAAGTGCCAAATGTTCCTTTGTGTCTCCAAATAAAAAAATCACAGTACTTCCTCAGATATCATAAATGAATTGACTTTTGTGAAATAGAAAGCCCAGTGCAATCACTTGTTCCTGATCCAATGGCTTACAGCTAGTGAAGTGTCAGTGACTTCTAAGTTGACCCATGGTCTACATTTTTATGATATTGTTATATAAATAAGTTTTAATATCCTGCTTACAAAAATTTCAGTGGAGCATTTAATTTTCTTAAATAGCTCTTGAATTTTGTTAGTTTCACATTCGTGATCAATGAAGTCCCCTTGTGCACTGAAGTGCACATGTTGTAAAATTTTAATAAAATTAGTTAAAAACAATTTTGTTTTTGTAATGCGTTTTTTACCATCCCAACACTTGATTTATCTGAAAAAAATCAAAATCAAAATACTTTTTTTCCCCTGGGTCTCAGGAGGATATAAGGTGTTTTCATATTGCAGGCACATATAATCTGTGCCCACATTTATGGGACCTCTCAACTTGGATCAATCTTTAAGGGATTTGTTAAAGAGAAGAGATTCTGTTTCTCTCCAGTGTAACTTATAGGCTGGTATGTAGGCCAAATGTTTCAGAAGGTGCAGTAATCCGCCATAGTGGACTAGGCCAGAGCTCCAAGTTACCCAAGAAGATTTATGTTAATAAGACATTTCAACACTGTGAGGCTTATTGCCATGCAGGAGGTGCTGTGCGCCCACAAAAAAACTATACATGGAAGCGTAGGACCGGGTCCACACGCATAGGGGTATTCTTTCAAACAGGGGTTTTCTTTTGTTGTTCTAAGTAAATAAATCTGATAAAACACCCTTAAAATATTTCTGTCCACATGAATGCAAAAGCAGTTAATGAGCCAAAAGTCAGTGATGTACATCTACAGTTGCTTAAAATTGCCTCGTGTAAACAAAAGATATGATAGCGTGAACTTTGACCTCTCGAGCCAAAAAAACTTTAGAAAGAGTTTGGAAGTATCAGCACCATGAAACCTATCTGTGTTTTGGAGTGACTTTTAATGACACATAGAAAAAACTGTTAAAATAACTTTAAAGAACTAGTTGTTTTACTTCCATAAAAAGCCAAAGAAAGTTATAGGGGAAACAGTAAGCCCCTTACATTTCTGAATCCAGCTTAATAAATAACCACATGTACACAAATATATGATATTTACTATCTATTTATTGAATGATGTAGTTTACCTACTCTTTTTTAAGAGACTATTTCTCTTCACTCTTTTATTAATGTCACTGTTTGCGATCGTCTTTGATGTCCTTGGACATTCATATTTGCTGTAATGGAAGAAAATGTGTGAACAGCCTCGGTAATGAGGCTTATTAATGGAAGAATCCTTTCAGCTGCACTTGGAGCTGCTCATGAGAGGTCAGAGGGGTCTCAGATCTTTGTCACAGTTCAGCTGATTCTTTCTGGTGTAAGTCTTTGAAGATGAGCCAGTTCAGTTGGATTCAAAATCATGTGATGATCCACTTCTCCAATTCGCCAAACCGTATTACAGGGATATGCAGTGTAGTGTATTTGATCTGATGTCAGAAAAGCAACAGGGGCTCTTTGTGGATTCAGATCTCAAGAATTTAGGTTACTTAGTTTCTTCATGCAGTGAGCTGTAATGGACAGTTGTTTTTCTTTTATCATATTTGCAAAATAAAAAAAGGATGCATTCATTTTGACAAGACTTTTTTTTGGGAACCTGCCTGACACTTGAGGTAGGATCAAGGTAGAGATATCGAAGAGGCAGTACAGCATAGTTGACCTGTAGCAATGGATTTTCTGCTTCTGTGGTAAATCTCTGTAGCAGTTTGACAGATTTTATTATTTCATAACGCAACAATTTCAATCCCTCAAAGAGTGTAAACAATTTGAAGCCACAGACGTCACACGTGACAGGCGATACGCTAGCTTTGGCTTGGCAATTCTACTTGTACCTGAAGTGATTAGACAGGGATTAGAGGAGAGCATTAACCGGGTGGAAACATTTACAATGAAAACAGCAGCGCTGAAATTAAACCTAAAAAGAAAAACAAAATACAAGAACTGTGACAGAAATATAAAAAGCAGCATTACACTTTTCAGTAAGTGTACACTTTATGCAGTTAGATGTTAAACACTGGATCTCAGTCACTAAGAAATCCATCAAACAGGCTTGTTTGCTTATTTTTACTGGCTACCTTTACTTGTCCTATTGTAACCCAATTTCTTAACTCAATTAGAGTTTTGCTAATACTCTGGTAATACTGTGTAAATCTGCAGCTGTATCCATTGCACTGTTATCAAAATGTCCATTGTGCAAAGGAGGGCTAAACAGTACAGCATAATTCCCTTTACTGCTTATACCCTGTACTTACAAAGGAGTGCAGTACCACAGCTTCTTTTTTAATACTATGAAAAAAAAAAGGCCTGCACTAACTAAATCCTGGGCTTTTTGTTCATGTTTTAGTTCAAGTTGAAAGCCCTTTGGTGTTTAAAGTCTTTTTTATTTACAGTTGCTATCACTCAAACTCAAAGAGAGAAAAACTTAATTAGGTTTTCATTAATAAATTATATGTAGCAAAAACACAAATCAAAGCAGAATTACCTTCAGCATTGATGTCAATCACACAAAAGTCCCTGACTAAAAATCTTTTTAAAAAAATCTTGACAATTAAAAGAAAAAGGAAGAAAAAGTAAAGGCAAATCAATATGTGATTTTTTTTTTGGTAGCAAAAACTGCAGCACTAGTCATATTTGCATATTTGTAGCATGTGCGGCAATCCGCTCTTGGCTTTATGTGTCACTTCCTGGACCAGTCGTCTTCCACTAGCCTTTCTTTGCATTGGCTTGTTCTGATAGGTTCGCTTATAGCAGGTAAAAATGACCTGTACACACCAGCTGATACACAACAGAGCAACACAACTGTAGATCAAGAAATTATTTAGGTTTGCAAGCTTTTAAACTTGAGTTTTAAAAAAACATCAACCCACCTCACTGCAAGAAGCTGCAAGCCTCCTGTCGTACACGTGAATGAGCATGAGCGCCATGCGCTGTAAATACCTGATGCACTATAGAGTATATCAGTACCTCACGTATAATCTAATGTGAACTCTATTACATTGGATATTTCATCTTTCACACCTGTATGGTCCCATTCTCCACCTGTGTTTGGGGGTTTTGTAGACTGTTTCAGATCTCTTTACTTTGTTTTCACTTATCAGAAATTTGAAACTTAACAGATCAGTCAAAAGAGAAATTTACCCTTTGGACACTTCAAAGAGACTTAAGTCAAAGCTGTGATATAGTTTCAAGTTGTTATTTAGTTTATTATCATATTCATTTCAATAATCCAAGAACGCTGCAGTGTGTTGCTGTGTAAGATTTTAGGGTTTTAACTAGAGAGGAATGATGAACCGGTCAAGGTTTCAGGGGTCACGTTTTAGCTTCTCACTACAAATCATATTCTTTAATCGTTGCTAACCATATTTCAATAAGGACAGATCACTTGGAAGAACTGAACATAATTTATTGAGAAAGAGGAGTTAATGTGTTTGACTGCGATGAGCCATCATGGCAGAATGGAATCCCAGCAGTGCAAGGATTTAGGACAGGACCCACCGGCGTCTAGATGCTGGTGGTGGAAGTGAAGACTGAGGCTTGAATAGAGCTCTGACTGAAGTGGCTGAGGTGGAGATGGGAAGGAGAAGGTACGCAGGAAAGACAGTCTGAAAGTTAGAATGACGGAGAGCACAGATTTAAACCATTCTAAGTGAAGGCTGATTGGCTCAAAGAAGGCAGGCGAGAAGATGATTGGACTAGTGTAATGATGTCAGGATTGAGAATGACAGCGTGCGAAAGGGGTAGACGTGTAAAGAGAAAAGCAGCCGAACACCCAGGAAAAGCAGGCAGATGGGTGAATACAGATCTTCCTTATTGAACTAACGTAAGCTTCATATAAATGTACGCTTTAACGTTTTAGATTTAAGTATTTCCCGCATTTCAAGGCAGCCGTTGGTTTTGTTTCATATATGCACAATAATTAAAGAAGAAAAATCTGTTAGCACATGCTAGAAATTTACTCGAGGCTGACAACGCATTCAAGTGAGAAAAACAGTTATTTTTGCTAATGTTTTAATATTGTTGAATCCATCATGTAATTTAAATCAAACTTTGCATTATGTCAAGAAAACTTCATGAAGACCTAATATTAACTAAGATGTAATAGATAACTTTTAAAACGTTTTGCATAACTAACAGGAAACCAAAGAAAGCCTGTTTGGTGAAACACGGCTGCATTGTGTAATTTAAAGTATACAATATAGCTGATTTGGAGTAAATAGGCCGATCTATGGAAAGCTAGCGACATGGTTAGCTGAAGAATCTGAGTAAAAAATTCTTTACTAACACAAAAAATGTCACATCTGTCAGCTTTTTGTTCTTTGTCATCACAGCAGCACTGGTCAGTGATTTGTACCAGGCAATCACATGGCAGTCATAACTCTTATTTTCTCTTAATTGAAAAAAAAACAATTAGAAATATTAGTTATAAAAAAAGAGACAAACAAACAAGAAAACTGCAGGGTCACAAACTACCCAGTTATTTCACTTTATAAGAGCCAGCATGAGCCAGTTTCCTTTAAATGTTCAGGGGGAGATTGCCAAACACTGGATGAGCTTGTGCAAACCAAAGAAACTTTTTGAACGATGCGTTTTTTTGTGATTTGCACAGAAACAAGCCCTAAAAGGAGCATGTTTTTGGTCAGTGTTATTCCAATACTGGTGAGGGTATCTGAATATGCATATATATTTTGTTCTGTGAAGATAAAAATGAATTCAAGAATTATTGGTATCCATCTGGCATCACCACCGCCCACGGTGACGTGCACGTTAACTGCCTGTTATTCTTTCACTGCCATGTCAACAGGCACCAGTAGCAATGTAACCGGCCTACTGTTCTGTTCTTAGACTGAAGCTCTTGTACTTGTTTTTTTCTTTTCTTATTTGAACCAAAAAAAACCTTTTCTTTTTGTATTTCTTGTTGTTTTGGCCAATTTCAAAGGGGAACATGCTCCTGTGCCATTTTCACATATATGTATGTAGACATTGTTTGAATGCTATATTCGTTAGTTTTCCTCTTTTGTAAGAAAGGAAACCAAAAGTCTTTTTTTCACAACTTTAAGCACGATAAAGGAGACTGGTATGTTTTTATCTACTATAGCAGGCACTTCACAGATTCAATTCTTTCCTTCTCTTTAGTATCTTGCACTTAAACACATGTAGCAATACCAACAGGATGAAGAAAATGTGTGATTCACCAGTATTTAAGTGAAATTTGACATTTTATTTCAAGATATTGTTTGACTTTGTATAAAAAATATATACTGTACAGATTCAAAAGTATATTATGACAAAAAAACTTTTAGAAAAATATTTATTTTTACTGTTTTGGAATTTAGACACAATACTGTAGCTCCTCTATTGCCAGACTTACTGGAAGTGCCTCTTGATAATGTATTACAAAATAACTATACAATATATTGGGATTATTAGAACCTGTCACTAGCAGAGCAGTGTTGTTGTTGTAATGTGAATATTGTTGAATAATAAGATTTATAAATGCTTCACGTGTGTGTCTTTCTTTGGTCATTTCTCCAAAAACTCACAGGACTCGCTCTTTAAAGAAATACACAGATATGTTTTATTATGGTAATGTGTTTTCTGCATGACAGAAATTTGAATTTATAATTACACTTTAGAATGTACAGTCACCGGCCACTTTATTAAGAATACATGTTCGACTGCTTGTGAGCGCAAAGATCTATCATATGACAGAAACTCAGTGCATTAAGGCATGCAGACATTGTCAAGACAACTTCCCGATGTTCAAATCGAGCATCAAAATGGGGAAGAAATGTTATTTATCTGAATTTGAATGCGACATGGTTATTGGTGCCAGACAGGCTCTTCTGATTGTTTCAGAAACTGCTGATCTGCTGGGATTTATCCAGTGAGCGGCAGTCCTCTGGGTCAAAATGTCTTGCTGAAGTCAGAGGTCAGACGAAAATAGCCAGAAAAGTTGGAGCTGACAGGAAGGCAACAATAATTCTGATAACCACTTGCTTCAACCAAGGTGTGCAGAAGAGCATCTGTGAATGCACAGCACACTGAACCATGAGGCAGATAGGCTACAGCAACAGAAGACCACACCGAATGCCATTCCTGTCAGCTAAGAACAGGAAACTGAGGCTACAATTTGTACAGCCCTATGAAGAAATTGGACAACAGATGAGTGGGAAAATGGTGAGTCAGAATATTGCATAAACTACATGAACAGCTGCCCTGTATTGATGGTTCAAGATAGTGTTGGTGCAATAGTGTAGAGAATGTTTTCTTGGCACGCTGTGGGCTCCTCAGTACCAACTGAGCATTGTTAGTGCCAGAGTCTACCTGTGTATTGCTGCTGACCATGTCCATCCCTTTATGACTACCCACTACTACTACTACTCTTCTGATGGATGCTTCCAGCAGTATAACATGTCATGTCATAAAGCTCAAATCATTTCAAACTGGTCTCTTGAACATGACAACCAGTTCATTGTATTGAAATGTCCTCCACGGTCACCAGATTTCAATCCAAAAGAGCAACTGTGGGATATGGTGGAACAAAGGATTCACATCGTGGATGCGCAGCCAGCAAGTTTGCACCAACTGTGTGATGTCATCATGCTAATATGGAACAATATGTCTTCTGCACTGTTCTGGACAGAGATCGCACACGTCAGTCCCGGGATCCATCCTGAGTCACTCACCCAGTTCACTACCCTGTGGTCAACGTCTGAACCAGCATGGCTTCAGTTATACTGTATGACTCTCGCTCATATTTGAGGTAGGCTTGGGTAGCATGGGGGCTAGTCTGGGGCCCCCTGCTGGATACACACACCTTGGATGCTCACAACACATGAAACTGGGTTTAATCTTACTAGTGATGTCATGTTTTTGTTGTTGTTTTAAATGAGTATCAACTCAGTCCTTACGTTCTTAAAAGTCCTTTAGACAAATTATCATCACATATAGCTCTCTGAATAATTCTATAATTCTAAACCTTTTTGTCAAATTAATGGAATTTTTTAAAAGTTATTAGTATTTACTAATTCTGATGTAGACAGTCAAATAAATCAGCTGCATCTCCTCTCTAGTACAGATTGAAATGTGTTTATTAATCTTGTTTTCACTAAAGCTGCCTTTCTCTTGACGTGGTCTTTGTCAGATTGATTTTACGTCAGCCTTTGGAATTTACTGGTGAGTGTATTAAATATCATGGCACATCTTTTCTACCATTTGCTCTGTGAACTGAAAATATAGGACAAGTTTTGCCCTTGATTAGGGGTGGGTTTTTATAATCGATTTATTGATTAAAATCGATTCTGGCTTGGATTACGTAAAATCGATTCATTAAAATCCTGAATCGATTTTTTAATATAAATTTATTTTGCCCAAAATGACAGAATCTCTGGTGAAATCTCACAAAATTTCAACAACCACCAAACAGCTAAGACAGTAAATGAGAGCAGGTACACGGATTCTGCACAAAGACTTAAACACACAGCACAACCCGCGGATCAGAATCAGTTAGATGTCGCCTTTCTCACGGTTGGGGCTGAAAGCCGACAGCTCGCTGATTCTGATCTGTCTGCGGGTCCGCGCTTTGTGTTCACGCCCTTTATGCGCTGATTCCAAAGCTGTTAGTTTGATGTCTCTCCAAACAATATTGACCGAACCAGCAGCAAAAGAAGATCCAAACTACGCTTCCCATAAACATCGTCATGTATTCACTCTTACTTTTACTGTTTTGCTTCAACCACGATGCACAGCTCTCTCTCTCTCTGTACTGTTTTCTTCATTATTCGCTTGCTTGTTATGCACAAGTTTACAGCGCTGTCGGCCGCCGATTTTTTTTTTTCGTTTTATATACTTCCGAAAAGAAAACCTAATTTCTGCCGTTCAATACTGAACAAATTTAAACTTTTTAAAATTATGCAAAATGCAAAACACTTAGCCATGTCTCTAATAAAACTGCTGTAACTTCAGAGGTAATGTTCATGTGTTGATTAATGGTTTTCTTTCGTTTTTGATGTACTGCAGAATATTTTTATAAAATCCAGGCCAGAAAAATCACCTTCATGTTTTTCTGTGTTTATCTTCAGCTACTTTGACACAAAGGCATCTGCTGTGATGCTCGAACCTTTGATAAAGTCTTGCGTGTGTCAGCTTCCTTTTTATAGATACAAAAATGTAAATGTATTGATCTGAATTATAATATTTCTGACTGTCAAAATTTCCCAGATTCAAATCGAATTAAATCGAATCGTGGATCGAATCGATTCGGGACCTTGTGAATCGGAATTGAATCGATTCTAGAAATCAGTGACGATACCCAGCCCTACCCTTGATCTTTATGATGTGCTACGTTTCAGTCAGATGGTTTATGCACAAGCCAGTGCCCTACATTTTTCTCTCAGTTTTCATTCTGTATTCTGCAAGGAATACATGTACGCTCTCCAGGGAGACGCTTGCTCTTTTCCCCATCACTTCCTCCCCCCCCCCCTCCTCTTTTCACTCTCAGTCAGTTCTGGTCATTCTGTCCTCTCTCATAATCTCTTCTTCCCTCCCACCATCTCTCCATCTCCACACCTATCAAAAATCCTTACTTATTCCCTTTCATTTGTTCCTTCTTCCCATAATCCCTGACCTTCTTAAATCCGACTTGTGACTCCTGTGGATAATGACTATGCACAGGAATCAAGTGTAGTGAATCAGAAGGAGGGACCATCACTCACACACCACCATTAGTTTATAGTAAGCCAGTTCAGACCGTTCACATTCCCCATGTCATCTTTCATTTATCTCACTATGATCACTTCTACACGGACTAAATCGGAAATCTTTTGCTGCATTTTGACCTTTCGGTTCTCATTATAAGTGGGTGTTTACCACAAGCTGATAAATCCAAAAACACCTTAGTTTACAGAGCCTCCAAAGTAATTATAAAGCTCTCGTAAAGATACAGAGACGTCCCCACTCCAGTTACTGTGGGGACTGTGTAAAATTACAATGTTAGATAGTAAAAAAAGAAAACTGGATTGCTGTAGGCGCTTTCCTTTAAATGTCAGTGTTGAAAATGTAACATAAAAGCAAATTTTGGACAAAGCTTGAATTTTGATCTTAACCCTCTCAGGCTCAAATTAAGTTTTTTGTTGCTAATGCACAACCAAGTCCTGCAGTGGTACTTCTGAGAAAAAAAAACTCATAAAATATGTATGTGGGGTAATCAGGTTGTTAGTTTTTAACTGTTGCAAATCGGCAACCTCTGCCTTGAGAGAGTTAACAGGTGTGCAAAATTTTTAGCACATCTGTTATTATATTTTCTTGTTTGCACAATTATGTAACGTGGGGACCCTACTGGACACAACATGTGAAACTGGCCTTAATCTTACTAGTGATGCCATTTTTTTATTTTTTTAAATGAGTCCTTAAGTTCTTAAAAGTCCTTTAGACAAAATAGCAAAACATAAAGTTCTTTAAATAAAGAGCTTAAGTTTTCCCTTATCTGTTATAACAAAAAGTATTATGTTTCAACAGTAAAAATATTAATTTGATTAAGAGGCTTGTGCATATTGGTGGATTATTACAGAAACATAAAAAATGATTTTGACAATTTCCAACACTCTTAATTTTAGACATCTGTTAAGCACTGGATAAAAAGAAAATGCCTAAGAATGAAACTCCAGATCCATTTTGTAGATGTGTTTGTGTTGGTTTATAACTCAAAATGTCCAAACAGATTGATTGAAGCATTGAAGATAGAAAAACTAAAACAAATCGCAATGCCCACAGTTTAAGATTTTGACTTTAGTCACTGTGATCAGTGATGTCAAAGGCTGCCGACAAGCAAACAGGAATAAAAAATCTCCCGACAAGATGCTTTGCAAGCCCAACGATTAACCGACCCAAACCTTATACCCAACTGAAATTTCTCTTTTACTTTTTATTTCAACTGTTCTGCTATAGCTTGTCTAGGACCTTGGAAAGAACAATTTTAAGACTGGCCAGAATTATTAAGGATTGAGCACCCTTCTAAGGACAACTTCCATTTTAAAGTAATCAGAAACGGCCTGAAAGGAAAGAGAGGCATAATATTACCAGAAATAATCAGGTTATGAATAGCATCTCCAGAAGGAGGGCATGAGGTAGCGCCAGTGCTCACTGGACTAGAGTATTATCTTACAATCACAGCACCATTAAATGAGAGCATGGACAGAACCAGAAGGAATGATTTTTATTGTACGTTCTACATTAACATTCATTTGAAAGCTGTTTTTTATTTTCTCAAAAAAATAAAGCAGTATCATTTTAGAATAAAATTCCTGATCAGCTGATCAGCTAAAATTGCAAACTCATGTAGATTTAGGACAGGACCCGCCCCTGGATCTAGAGGGAACAGCACAGAAAAGCAGCCTAACACCCAGGAAGGAAAGCAGACCAGTGATTACAGATCTTTCTTATTACGCTTCATAACAATCTGCAGCAAAACTGCAGTGGTTTCTGAGTCCTGCTTAAACACAGCTACATATGGCACAGGATGCTTTTTTGCTCAGTGTTGCTCAGAAATTGAAACTTCTTCCATCTCTCATGCACACACTTACACTCCTACACTTTTGTTACCTGCTGATTACACATTTCTTTGGCTCTAAGTAGCTAACTTAGCAACATGTGTCTGCATATGTAAAGCCCATAGATTACTTACTGTACATTAGATAACAGCAACTTTTTTAATCAGTTAATTTTAATGCAAATTTTTAAACTTCATAAGGTGATACTGCTCTTATATCAAGAATGTGACCTGATCTGCCTGCAGTCGAGACCTTTCCCCAACCGAAAACATTTCCCGCATCATGAAATGAAAAAGACGAAAAAGTAGATCCAGGAATATTAAGTAGAGAAGACTGGGACAACAGTCCTCTCACAAAAATTCAACCAACTGGTCTCCTCAGTTCCCAAACGTTTACGGACCGTTGTTAGTACTCAGTAACCCTGTCCCAGCTTTTATGGGATGTGCTACTGTCATCAAATTCAAAGTATTTTTGTTAAAATCATAACATTTCTCACTTTAAACAAATATTATGTTGAATTTATGAAAGCTGCAAATCTCTGCATTCTGTTGTTATTTACATTTTACACAGCATCCCAACGTTTTTAGAAGTCGGGTTAAATAATCAAAATATACAAGTGTGACTCTTTAACCTGTGAGGGCTTCATTTTTATGCATCGGTGATTAAATGAGAATGAGGATGCCACACAAAACCCTGCAAGTCAATTGTATTAATGCAACAGGTAGTTGAGCCCTACTTGAATGAGACAGCTGCAGGTTCTGAAGACAAAGATTGAATGAGACACTGAATGAGAAAATTCAAGGACACTCCAGCGTGTCTGTATGCTTTTTGTAATGTGCACCATCTGACAGTTGTGACCGCCAGTGCAATCAGATACAACTTGGCAGGACAGGTGCTACAAGAACACTACGGAAATCTGCTACCCGTCACCTCCTGTTCCTACTACTTACCCACGTAAAACTGAGCTGTCCTCCAGGACGAGGGGGTTAAGGTGTATGCTGCTGTCATGCATAAAGATCTAAACACTTCACACAGGGACAGCAGTGGCACATTGTTGAGCTCAACATGATGTGGACACTATTCTGCTAATAGAAGAAAAAAGTTTGATGACAGCATTTCATATTTGTGTCTAGGTGGATGTATTGGGTTGATTAGAAAATTGTTTAACAGTAGCTTCTTCACAAATGAAAAACAAACTTTGTACCTGTACAAACTCATAAAAAATGCATTTAAAACTTTATACATATATATATATATATATCCCCTCACAAGCCTGATTTCAGCAGCAGAACCAAACGGGACTTTTATGAATCTGCACTGGCGTGACAATGGGTACAATTGTTCTTTGTGCACAGCTGCAGAGAAACAGGATCAAATCGGTAAAAACATACTGTCACTTTAATGAAAGGAGCGCACACAAACATACAGTTCATTATAAAAGGCTTACACAGAGACTAAGAGGGGGGATGTACACAGCGGAGGCTCAACTATCAAATTTTGTAAACCAAATCAAAGCTTAGGACAAATATTCTTTGAAAAAACATATATTTAAATGGAAGAAGCGTGATGTTTTCACACGAACCCGGTGAATGACCAGCTCACAGCTTGTTGACAAACGCACGACACTGTAGGTTACATGATTCCAATAAAGCTCCGCCGAACTATGCAGAAATTAGGGAGGAGGGGACAGACTGTCTGAGGAGAGAGGGGGAAAGGAGACAGAATGAAAGAAAGGAGAAAGCGAGGGAGAGAGAGCAGTATATTATGAAAGACACCGAGTAGACTCATCGTACCAACGCCTCTCTGTCTGCAGTCAGTCGAAGACGAAGAAAAAGAGGAAGGGGGGAAACCCGTTGTAGGGCGACCTCTCTGAGCGCATCTTACGCCCAGCATCTCACTAACACACAGCCCACATCACGCAGAGAAGACTTGTGTCACGGGACTAAAACGTCTGTGTAACTTAACACTGTGCCCGAGAGTTGCCGTGCGGTCGGCTGGAAATGAACTCTGAAGGTGGGCTTCGTGTCGGCGCATTCACCGTAAGAATCGGCGCTTCTGCTCATCACCAGTCCACATGAGAAGTTTGACAGGAGCAGGTTGAAGGGAGTCTACCAGTGCTTCCGATAGGCTGTTCACTTTGCAGGCTGCAGCTCGCGGTCGGAACTCGACCACTGCTCCACAGGACACTGAGGTGAGTTGGGGTTTTTAAACAGTTGCTATTGTTTTGTAGGCTGTTGTGGGCTAAGTCAAGTCAGACTTTTAACATGTCTGCATTCGATTAAATTATCACGCTAAATGCCAGCAATTCATTTTAAAACACATCAATCTAGAGTTTCATCAAAGAAATTGAAGTTTATGTCACCTGTAGTGATCGGGACTAGTTAACAGTAGTGACCTAAGACGTGCAGGGAATTGTGTATGTGTGTGTGTGTGTGTGTGTGTGTGTGTCTCACAAAGCACCTGCAGTACCTGCATGGCATCCTGACAAAGGAGCCATACAGCAGGATCCCGAGTTTTAACTTGCCAGAGGTGTTTCGTGCACTAAAAGATGTTCCTTTGATGAAGTTTGACCTGCTTGCGTTATGAAATGCTTTAAAATGCCACCTTAACTAATGTCTCAAAAAGGACGTTTGTAAATTGCAGGAATAGCGCTTGGGGACAGGTACTAGAAGCTTTCAATTTGAGTAGATCCTCCTGAATTACTGCCTAAACAGTTATAAGGATATTGTTGAAACAGATGTGCAGGGTAACTGGTGGGTGCTTTAATTTGTGTTCAAACTATAGCAAATATGATGGAGATATAATCCAAACTTAACCATCATTTCCAAACTTTTCCTAACACCAGCCACAACATCTAAATCCAAATGAAAACTCTGAGACCTTTAATATTTTCATTACCTGAAATCTTAAGCTGTACACGGTTTAACCTGTACAAAGTGTTATTTTTACATAGGCAGCAAAATGCCGTAAGTGTGGTGATTCATCTATGCACTTTACTGCAATTCTCATCCAGCTGGTAACAAGGACATCATAAAGGCATGATCAGATTTGTCATTGTTAATTTCCCACGATGTTGCCTGCCTTCAAGCTGCACCTTTGATTACTGGAAGGAGTCATTCGTTTCTGTTTAGATTTCTGCTCTGCGCTGAGATTTTGCATGCAGAATACAAGATGAGGACACTTATGTCTATCATGCTAATAAGGAACAGATAAAGAATGAGGCTTGATGAGCGAGAGGGCAGCACATTCAGTCAGTCACAGCTTGTGTCGGGTGTATGTGGTACATGGTATATTGTTTTATTTAAAAAGAAAGAAACGTTTGTGTAGACAGGTTTATATCAGGTTCAGTTATGCGATGTGCAAAAGTCCTGTCAGTGGTCTAGTGGACCTAGAAGCTCAGTTTGTTTGTATCAGAATTATATTTGTATGTGATTTGAACATTTCTTTCAATGCTGACTTACAAGCCAGCCTATTTACCCAGAGATTCAGAAGCTGAAGTCATCCTCCTTCAGCAGTGATTCTGTTTAGGTAATTTAATGAAATATGGCACAATAAAGCCAGATTAAATGCTATTTAGCTGAGTACTTACAGCTGACTAACGTATATTTTTTTTGGGACGCTGTTTTATGAACTCAGTCATCTACTGTTGGTCAAATTCCTTGAAAGTAGGTCAGACCTGTTGCAATAAGCCAGCTAGTCTGTTCTAAATAAAAGAGCCAATCAGAGAGAAATATAAATGTGTTACATGTAATAGTAACAACAGCAGTGTCACTGACATAAATGCTAAGAGCAATGAGTTTGTGTTATTCTCTGCAAAGCGATCGTCAGCTCGCTTCCCTGGAGCAATTACATTCACTGTTTCACATGACTGCTGAAATGGACTGAGGAGGGAGGAGAAGGCAAAACGTGAAATAAGCAAGACAAATGCGAGGAGCTAGAGATAAAGAATTCATACACAGGCAGAGAAAAGGGTCAGAGAGGGACCAGTGAAAGAGATTTAAAAGGAAAGGATAAACACAGCATCCGTTATTTTATTTCTCCACCTTTAGAATTGCCTTTTTGTTTTCAGTGTACTCACGAAGAACAACCCCAGTATTTTAGTTTGCCGTGCAATGCATTGCCTGCAGACGACAGCTTTTTAAAAAACATTTTTTTGATTCACCAGAATCTAAAAACGCCTTTCATTCCTGATTTACACTCACAGCTTCACATAAAAATGAACAAGAATGAAAAACATTAGAAAATGCTGCCGTCAAAAGTTATAGACTTATTAAGAAAAAAACACCACCACTGTGGGGCTTTTACAGTGAATCAGCTGTTTTCACAAAGTGTTGATTTGTCGTCAGCCAGTGAGACAAATGAGACAAATAAAAAGAAATAAACAGATTTAGACAAAGAGGGCTCTGTCTTTAGATTTATTGTACATAAATGGGACATAAAAATCTTTGCATAGAGCTATGAAACACCCGAATGGTTAGCACAAGCATGAGTATATTATGGGAAACCCCTTCTGTTTTTTGGTTTTACTCACACAGATGATGCTCATATCAGTGTAGTTCTATTCTGCGCGACAGTACACGCAATGACCTGGCGCTCCAGCAGTGCCTGGATAGGTTTGTTATGGAAAATCCCTAACAAGACTGGCAATAACGGTACATGTACTTTGTGTATTTTGCTATGCTTGCTAAAAATGATGAGATTAAGTGTGTGGATTGTACTGTGAAGTTGACTCTGCTCTGATGTATCTAAAAGGAGATCTCAGCGATGTTTAATTTTTTTTTTAAGGTCTGAACTTTTGGATTATGTGGCATTAAATACAAAATAACAACTAACTACTTAAATAAATAACAGTTGGAGCCTGACCACTTTATTCACCAGTACTGGCTATTTATATTGGTGTTTGGAAATGAAAATTTTTAAAGTGAAGAATGGACGAGGCAAACGCCCTTCAACCATGTTACTTGTGTTGACACAGCATAGTGTGTCCTCTACAGAACTCTGCAATTTCCCTGTTTAAATACATACCTTCAGCAGATGCGAATGCAGTCAGGCAACACGTAAGTGAGTAAATACAGAGAATATTGGATTTTTTAAACCAAATATCAGCATCAGTCTTATAAATCCAACATTGGTCAAGCTCTAATATCATCTATCATCTAGTATAAGTACTTTAAAGTCTCAGTGGATAAATTAAGGCAAATACTTACTTCCACTTGATGGGCAGGTTACTGACTGTAGAGGCAAGCCAGAGTAAACCTAGATCAGCAGTTTAGTGGCGGGCACGTGGCGGTTATCATCATCTATCATTAGTCATCATCGTTCTTTCAGCTCATTTTAGACGCATTTTCTCCAAGTTTATAGAAAACCTTCCCACACCGACAGCATGCATTTTTGGCCCCCAGAAGCAACTGTTTATCTTCTAGGAAATCAAATTACCTCTGATATGATATCATTTCAGTGCACTGAAGTTCTTAGACATAAGATTACAGTCTTAACATGCCTCATAGCTGAGTTTATGCTTCATTGTATTCTGTCTTGTGGTCTGTTACTACCCATATTATACAGCAGCGTGTGTAGTTTGATATGTTTGAATGTTTCGTTTAAAGATAAAAAAAATATTGTGAAAAAAATGTTTTTTTCTTCTGAGAATCCAGAAGTCATCACCTTTTATTTGGCATTTCAGTTTTAAGCTTATAATAAATATAAAATACAGAAACCTGTTTTTCTTTTATGTTTTGTTATGTTTCTAGGATTATGAGTTAGTTTCCTCTCTGCCAGCCGCCAAAGACATGTTTCTGTTTTTTCGTGTGCTGAGGATGAGAAGTGGGTCACATGCTTGAATTATCCATTTGCAGGGTTGCATGCCTCAGTGCCAAGAAATTGCAATACGTGGGAGACCTCTGCTAAGAAGAAATACATTTGTGGAGGATGGAGGAGAGAACTGAGGAAGGACACACACAGGAGAACGGAGGCAGTGATTGTGCAGCCAGACAGCCTCGCACCTCTCCCTGCACCAGTCTGAGGGTACACACAAACTGCCATGTCCTCTTTGTAGATGTAGTGAGTGTGTAAGTGTGTCTGCTGTGGAGTCACATGCTCTCTCTGTGTACGCTTTCAGACATGTCTGTGTGTGGAGACCAGAAATAACTAAATAACTAAATTAGAGCAGTCCAATAATCCAGCAAGCCTACAAGAATGATGTGCAGTACAGCACGTACCCTTTCATTTTTTAAATATGGAAACAGAGTATATGAGACAAAAGGACATTCAAAGCTCTTCTTTGGATGTTGCCTGCCTTTTATTCCATTCTCTGTCGAGATGATCACACACTGATTCAATAATATTAAGGTCCGGGTTCTTGGGAGACCAATCCATGACTGATAGTGTTCCACTGAGTGCTTTTCTCTCCAGGTGTCCTTTTATTGCAGTGGCAGTGTGTTTGGGGTCCTTGTCATGCTTAAAAACAAAGCCTTGGTAAATCAGACACTTTCCAGATGTTATGTTATGGTGGATCCAAATCTGATAGTACTTTTATGCGTTCATAATTTTGACAAGATCCCCAGCACTACTGACTGAAATGCAGTTGCAACCATGACAGAGCTTCCACCGTGTTTTATAGCTAGCCTTTCTCTCTCCTGACCTCATCTGCGTATTCTGACAATGATTTAAATCGAAAGTTTCAAATTTGGATTTATTACTCCAGAAAACCTGGTTCCTGTTCTTGTGTAACCTCATCCTTCTCTCCATTTCCCTACCTTAAAAATTGCTTCTCAGACTGTTGAGCATTTCTGATGAAACTTCAATGAAACTTTTCAGGTTCTGTGTCAAGTCTTTGAGTTTTAGGCCTGCCACTTGTCCAGTTTTCTTAATGACACACTGCGCACCAGGCAGACACATGAATACATTTTCAGCTAACTGCCCTTTGGGAATCACCTTGTTAATGCCAAACAAATTTGCAAAACTTAGCTTTGTATACCTTCAGCTAACGAAAGAAGAACAAATTATGTGTTTTTGCCATTGCCTTCTACTAGATTCAAAATTAGCTCTTTGCTAATAGAGGTGCATTAGGTTCCTTTTTTATACTTGAATGATTCACGGGTCAGTGTTAAGTGGCTTAATGAACAAAAGAAAAAAACATTCCTCTGAAAATGGTCAGGTACAAGGACTGGACTGAAAATGAGTAAAACAAAGCAACAATGTCCAAAGAAAAACTTTGAAAGACCTTCAGGAAGCCTGGAGGATTAATGCTCAAGAGCTATAACAATACTACAACTCTGGGTCCTTGGAAGCAAAATGTAAGAAAAGGAACTGGGGCTCAAGACTTATACACCGTGCTCCATGTGTGCATGATGAATATTGTATTTAATAAATTTTGACCTTTCTTTCTTAATAAAAGGACACAACCGATTGTCAGAGGGAATGAATGAATCATCTCTGTCTTCTACTGAATATGCTGTTCCTGCATTTTCACCGTTGATCGGTTCATGGCCATAATCTCTGTCTGTATTAGTTTGAAACTTTTCATCTCTTGGATTTCACTTGTTGAGGAGTTTCATTATCTCAAAGCACAGAACAGCACCTTGTAACCACAAAACAATTTTCCAATCTTTGCAGTGCTATCTTCTTTCTTTTCCTCACAAAACATGTAAAATCAGCCACCTAATAGCAATTATTCATCTTAACAATATTGTCTATAAACACTAAACACTCCTGATTTTTTGTTGTTGTTGAGCAGTAAAAGTCATTCAAGGATAAAGACGCTCAAATCAAGCATTCTCAGGGTTGTGATTTTTAAAAAATTTTTTTTTTTTTACAATAATCTCCCTCCCATGTCTTGTTGTTGCTACAGTAAAAATGTAATAATGGTTATTCAAATTTTGTTGAGGTGAAATTGACAAAAATAGCACAGAGCAAGATGCAAATCTCATATTGTCGCATAATGACCACCTCAGGCTTTCCATCTCAGTCTTTCCCTTCTCCTGACTTAAGCGTTTATATAACATAAGAAAAACTTCCAATTGGCTCAAAGCATGTCTCTGCCAACAACATGAAAGTTATAAAACCTTAAATTAGATCAGACAGCGTTGTTTCTTTTTCCCACTTGAAAGTGATGTGAGACAATGGTGTTCAAGCAGCTTATCATAATACAGACTGCAGTGGCAGGACAGACTTACTTCTTCTCAGAATTGTTTGGTTCCCTGACCGGCAGGGTGGGACATGGCACAGCCCATTTTAACTGCGATCAGGTGCTCAGTGTTATTCTCTGCTTTTTGTTAAATCCACCGGTGTCTAAAACTTTGGTGTCATAACGCCTCAGTTTTTTGTTACTTCTAAATCATACTTACTTTCTAATCGTGTATAGTTAACTATTTTATTCTTTTGGATCTCACTGTTAGATTAGAACAAAAAAATCCTGAAACCTATTTCTGTGTGTGTGTCAGATGCCTTTGTTAAGTCTAAGCGTATTAGGTGGATGACATCAAATGAGCTAAGAACAAAAGCAGGTCACAGGTCACGAGGAAGCTTTTGCTTCAACTTTCACACAGACTTAATGTGAATGTCTTTTTAGTGATTTCTAATCATGTCGAGGCCACTGCTTATTTGCCACTCGGTGGAACACCGGTTAGGAGGTCACAATGCTTGCCATTGTTGAAAAATCCCAAAACAAGCAGGATGTTATTCAGAAAGAAAAGTAGTCCGTTACCACGTTTATACTTTTGTTAAATTGTTAGGATGTCTTACTCATGAAGGAATAATCAGTTCCTGATGACTAGGTCTTTTGAGTGCCTATTGTACTTTTTATTATACAAGCAATTACCTTCATTGTCAGTATTATCTGCAACAGAATAAGGTGTATTAAGGTTCTTTGGCTGCTTCTTTTAGAGAGATGTTGTGTCATTGGGTGTTTTCACACATTACATAATTTACTGGGATGATTTTATCTTGTGTAACAATGCAGTTTAACTTGATGATCAATTTCATTTAAGGACATTTCTTTTACAATCCTACTTTAATTCTGAAAAACATACTGAATAACTGTACCAAATAATTCAAAAAAATATGAATTATGCTAAGAGTTGACATGCATCAGACATCTGGCTCAACTTCAATGAGCTCTATGCTGGTACCACATTAAAGAGAATGGGTAAACCCATGAGTTACCTGGAAAAATGCAGAGGTGCATAGAGACTACTTTTTATAAATACATCTCCAGGAGATTTTGCCACTCACCAAAATACAAACACTTTGATTTTAGCTGTTACTGAACATAAATGAAGAACTTTATGACTGCAGTAAAGTCAACTTGTGTCTCAATAAAAGTGATATTTGGTGTGAGCTTGAACTAACACAGACACAGTGCACTGACTCCAACTGATTTAAATGCGACTTAGATGAGAAACAGTCATGTGTGACACAGAGGCTTAATTCCCTCTAAGTGTCACTGCTGATTGGTGGCAAGGAGCCTTCGCTTGGTGGGAAAAAATGTGTATGCATGCTTGCTTCATCCCCACCATTAAATGTCATGTCATGACCTACTGGTGTTAATGCTCTACAGCTAGCACTGGCCGGCATGATCTCACCTCGCATTGATGGGGTCCCTCAATCTATCCTGCTTCTAAGGATAGGTGCTGACATAAGACATATTATTAGTCACAGTCTTAAACTCATTATTATCTTAACATATCATGTTAAATATACTCAGGGTTACTTCTATCTGTCTAATTTGTTGATGTACTTTTACAACAACTAATATATAAAGATACAGCCAGCTGTTTCCAATAAAGCGACTACTAAATGGTCAAAAAGGTCAATCTGTGACCTCAAATCAGATTTGTTATAAAACATCAAGTAATAGCAAAGTACACAAGAAAATGACATATAGGATATTAAATGAATGTGTTGTCTCTAAGCAATAAATCCATAATAGCCCTTCATCAAATTATAATTTAGGTGCTTTCAGAGTGAGTCTGCGAGCTTTGTTTTCAGGATTTAAATCATCTAGCAATCACAAAGTCAATTACAAGTCTTTTTACACATGATCAAGTTAGGCCTCTAAACAGAGAAAAAGTCCATACAGGAACTAAGATGTGGCAGCAAGTTCCAAACTTTCATTTGGTAAAGTGGGACTTTCTGCTAAACAACTTCAAGAACTTACTTTCTTTATGTGCACAAGCAAATTTAGGTACTATTCTTGTGACAGATATTTGCATTTTGTTTGTCCCGTTTCAATTCTCTGCAGCATCTGTGGCATGCAAAGGCTTCTTTTAGTCCTCATTAAATCATGACAAAGTTGATTATACAATATTAACTTAAAAACATTAAGGCATCATAGCGTAATTGTTCTCTATTAGTATTACTGATGTCTAGCTGCAGTTTCTTAACTCTAGCTTATTAGGGGCATTAGAAACCGGCACTGATTAACACAATTAAATAACTAGGATTAGCCCTTAACCTTAAGATGTCATGCCAGGATTGTTAAGGCGTCCCCTGTGTGTCTCCGTGAGTCGTCAGAGCACTGTGGTGCATAAATAAACATATCAACAAACATTTCTTCAGATGTAAATTTAGATTTACATATTTATACTCACTGGCCACTTGATTGTGTAAATTGCCAGTACTTGATTGGACCCGCTTTTGCCTTCAGAACAGCTTTAATTCTTTGTGGCATAGATTCACCAAGGTACTAAAAACCTTGATTCTCCTCTGAGATTTTAGCCCACTTTAACATAATAACATCACACAGTTGGTTTGTCAGCTGCACATCCATGATGCAGATTCTGCCATATGTCAAAGGTGCTCTGTGATCTGGTGACTGTGGAGGCCATTTGAGCACAGAGTACTCATTGTCACGTTTAAGAAACCAGATGATTTGAGCTTGTGACTGGGTACGCTATCCTGCACTGTGATACACTGGAGCCATGAAGGGATGGAAATGGTCAGGAGCAATAGTCAGGTAGGCTGTGGCATTTAAACAATGCTCAGTTGACACTACCAGGCCAGAAGTGTGTCAAGAAAATGTCCCCAACCCCATTAATCCATCACTACAGTGTCAGCTATTGATACAAGGCAGAATGGATCCATTCTTTCTTGTTTTTTGCACCAAATTATGACCCTATCAATTGAATGTCACAGTAGAAATGGAGACTCATCAGACTCAAGCAAAGATTTTCCAATCTCTTACCATTCAGTTTTAGTGACTCTGTGTGAATTGTAGGTTTTCTGCTCTTATTGAACAGGAGTGGCAACTGGTGTTATCTTCTCCTGCTGTGTGGTCAGAGATGCTCTTATGTATAACTTGGTTGTAAGAAATGGTTATTTGAATTAGCGTTGCCTCTATTTCTGCTCAAAGGAGTCCGGTCATTCTCTCCTGACCTCTGGCATTAACAAGACAAGTTTGCCCAGAGAACTGTTTTGGGACTCAAGTGAACCACAGTGACAGCCATTATCCACAAATGGAGAAAACCTCCCAGGAGTAGCGAGCCTACTAAAATTACTCCAAGAGTGCAATGACAATTCATACAGGAGATCACAAAAGACCCCAAACTAAAAAAAACTACAGGCCACACTTACCTCGGTTAAAGTTCCCAATCCAACAATAAGAAAGAGACTGGGCAAAAAGGGCATCTATGGGAGAGTTCAAGGAGAAAACCGCTGCTGACTAAAAGGAACACAAAGGCTCATATCCCATTCGCCAAAAAACAAACAAACATCTTGATGATACCCAGGACTTTTGGAAAAATATTCCGTGCACTGACATGAGAATTATTTGGGAGTGTTACATCCCTTAACATCTGGCATAAAACTTACACAGCATTCCAAAAAAGAACATCATACCAAAAGTCAAACATTGTGGTTCTAGTGTGATGGTCTGGGGCTGCTTTGCTGTGTCAGGACCTGGACAACTTGCTGTAATTGCTGGAGTAATAGATTCTGCTCTCTGTGTGGCAAACAGTTTGGACCCTGATGCTCAGGCACACTTGGGTTATGGAACAGGACAGCAGGTCCACCTTAATTGGAGATTACGTATTGGAATTTCAGGCGCGGGACCACACCTCCAAACACGCTCCTTCCGGTTGTCAGGTTCCCGCAGTACTGCAAGCTGATCATTCTAGTTTACGTGCCCCACCCTCCCTCCTTGTTCTCAATTCTTTAACTTCTTTATTTCTATTTAGTACATGGGGATCTGCCAGGCCCGGGAGCCGTCACCAGTCCCCTTTGAGGCCTTCCCCAAACCGCAGCTCAATTCATGTCCAAGCATTCACCTTTACTTACTAAAACGCAGTCAAACCTAAAATGCGGACGTGGGCCCAGCTAGTGAAATGGCTCATAAAACACAAAATGAAGGTTGTAAACACAAGGTTTGTGTGCCGGTTTCTGTGAAAGAAACAATTAAGGAGAATAATAGCAAAAATGATTTGAGCTCTTTTTGTCATTGTTTTATGACAGATAATTATGTTAATTTTAGACAATATTATACCTACTGCCTCAAAAGACAATAATAAATCATTAAAATCGGGAACCTCACAGGCAGGATAATTAGTAGCTTTGTTTACAGTACATCGAGTGCAAACACTGTAGAGAGGAGTGAAATAAGTCGTGTGCACAGTGCACGTTACATCTCTTTGCGCTTAATTAGAAATGAGATTACAGGAGACAGAGAATGAATACCATAGGGGGATTTGCTCCCATGGATGTGCAGGGAAAAACATTTACCTATAGATTAAACTCCATCATCCATTTCATGTGAAACTTTTAAAACACATCTAGTGACTGGAACAACTCTACATCATCCATTCCTTCATTCAAAGTACAGAAGACTACATCACAAAGTCACTAGAAAAAGAGTAAAAGACATTTCAAGTATGAAGTTTATTTTGTGTTCTCTTAATGAATGTTTTTTTTATAATGATGGTGGTTAATTATGTAATCAGCCTATAAAACACTAAATCCCAAATATTCCACTATATATCCTGAAACATCCAGCTATTATAATGCATAAGGCAGAGGAAGTGCAGTTCGATTTTGAATGTTTTTCTTTTTTAATTTAAATCGTTTGAGGTCTTTAGAGGATCACAAGAAAATATCATGTGTCAAGTGTGAGCAGTATAATACACGGGCAGTTATGATTATCTTCAGGAAGCGATACAGCAACTGACACCTTTGTATTTGTTGACGTCATGGTGAAAGAATCAATTCAAATCACATTTTAGGATGAAAGAAATAAGTTTGAGATTCTGATTTCCTTCATTACACCTGCAGCCACAGTGCAACAGTTTTAGTACTGCAGAATTTAAGATTTGGTCTTTAGGTGAAATCAGGGGTGATTGTGGTGATTTTCTCTTGTCTTATTTCTTTAACACTTTAAAGGTATAGTCAGTCGTTTTTTGAGCTTTAAGGTTTTAAGGGTATTGTTATAAATGTACACTGATTACTGTAATTACATCTTCTAACAAATCGATGGGTTCTCACAAGGTGTTTGTGTAAGTGCATGCAAATTTCAGTGATAGTGAGGCACTGTTATAGCTTTTACAGCTGGGATTCATTTGGTGGTGTGACTACGGTATAACTCAACAAACTGCACAAGTCAATTCATTTTTAGTTATATAGTTTTATTTATATAGCACCAAATTAATTAATTTATTGATTGATTGATATATTACTTAAATTACTTTTATAGTGCCTAATTTTATTTATATAGCGCCTAATAACACCAAGTGTTGTGTCAAGGTATACTAAAAAACGTATTCCCCAGGCACGGGATGTGTTTCACACTTAATGCACGTTGTAGATAACAGAATCAGTAAAAATGTGATGCTTCCAACTGATTTTAAACCAAAACCCAGGTGAGAAGAGCCTCACATGTGAATCTTTTAACTTTAAGTTTAGCCTCACTAAACCATTAATCGAACTTCACAGTAAACACCCCATCAGGACTCCATTACATCATATTTTATAGGCATGTTTGTATCACCTCTCTGCTGTTAGGTGCAAGCAAAAATGACCCTGTTTAAGGCTCTGATATCTTTTCCATCTCACTTAAGACAGTTATGTCATGGCAGGATTTTGTCACTTAATAAAGGACTATTTATTCCAATTTTTTTTTGTGCTAACTGTCACACCTATTTTATGTGTAGCTTATAGCACATTTAAATTACAGAAGGTGACCCAAAGTCTTTTATAAACAGGCGTACAGTATTTACATTGGTATTGGCTCAATACCAACATTTGCAGTATTGCAGAGCACTATTGGCCATACTGTATTATGTACATTTCATTACTAAAGTGAGATGAAACCAGATGACAGTTGTTTACATTAGTGTTGGCTAAGAAGACACAGCCTAAGGGTCTTGTTTTTACAAGCCAGTGGTCTCTTAGCGTCAGATACATCACATGGCAATAAAAGATCTTTGTAAAAGGAAGCCAAATGAGATAAAATAAAGATTGCCTTCATTTCCTGAGCTTGGTAACCGGAGCAGTGTGTCCTATAGGCTAGACCAGCTAATTTCACAATGTGACTTCCAGCCTTCACAGTTAACGAAGGATGCATCCCCTGAATTGGGACAAGTATGGGATAGACAGGCAGAGGGCTGATTAGAGATTAGAGACAGGTTAGCGAAGGAGCTAAAGGTGCAAACCGAACCAAAAACTAAAGCAAGAGAGAAAAGTGACTATCAAAAAAACAGAAAATGTAAAATAAGCGACATGGAGATGCTGAAAAATGAGAAATCAAGTGGTAAACGTAAATTAACGAATTCAGGGGGGAGAAAAGACAGGCACTGACATAATGGAGGGAAAGGAAAACAAGGAAACAGAGGAGTCTATTAATAAAGACCAAAAAAACACTCTCTCACACACACACACAGACACAAATGCAAACCCCTAAAGTAACATTGAACAACAATAAAATTTAACAGCAATCCAAACATAAAACCACAAAGGTTAACTGGTGAGATAACAATAAAGTAGAGAATCAGACTCAATAACATCACAAGAAACAAAGCTCAATATTAGAATAATAAAGAAACTAAAACAGAAATAAAAAAAAAAATCAACAGGCAGAAAAAACAATAAAAGAGAAACAGAGCTACAAACAGTTTAACTAGGAATCAGGCACTTCAAAACAACACAAAACCCTGGGGCCATGACACAGGGATGTTTTTACAGACTTTACTGACTGTGTTTCTTTGTCTGAGTGCAATCTACCACTCCAGACTGCTACAGAGCAGCCTGTTAAAGTGTTGGTTTCGACTTAATTCAATGATGCTTAAATGATTAAATTTTTTCATAGACGTCATGGGCTCCCCCCCCCCCCCTCTTTTTTCATGGAGATTGGAGCTGGCTTTACTTAGCACATAACTACTCTGGACTTGTTTTTGGAAGTGCTTGCTGCAGCACTAGAGATAAGTCTATAACAAGTGCTGACCTCAGTGGTGACTCCCTGCGCCTGGTTCTTCCTGTTAAAAGGGAGTTTTTTCTCCCCACGATCACATAGGGCTTTCTTATAAGGGCTTTAAGTTACAGGTCATGTTCTCCCTTTAGTATTGCAAAGTCTTTACCTTTTAAGCTGCTACTATACAAACTGAATTAAAAAATATGTTGAATTTAATTGAATTTACCATTGTTATAAGAATAGAAGATGTGAAACATGCACATGTCACATACTGTATAACAAAGTCGTCCATTCATCTGTCAACACTCAAAGGTTTGTTTTATCTCGCTGTTGTTCACAGTTCATAGAATCTTATTTGCACTGCTGGGCGCTCTATCCCCTTCCCTCATCAAAATCCTTGTTATTCTTGTGACGCTGGCAAATGTTAATTATTAGTGATTTTTGGATGAGTTGACGAAGTTGAATGTGGCACGTCCGTGCATTGTAGAAGCCACAGTGGTGACATAAGCATTTCATTTCTGTCTTTTGTGGGTAGACAAAAACAGAAGCATTACATAATCAAGTATATTATGGAGGATGATTATGTTAAAACAGTGTGTTTTCTCCTGTTGGAGTTTCATGCATATCAATGCGTTTGTGTGTGTCTTTCTGTTTTCTAGATGTTTCTGGTGGCATTGTCCTTTGCCTACTTCGCAAAGGCTCTGTCGGGGAGCTACATGAAGAGCACAATAACCCAGCTCGAGAGGCGCTTTGACATCCCTAGTTACCTAATAGGTGTCATTGACGGGAGCTTCGAGATAGGTGGGTAGGACTGCCTGTGACTGCTGTTATTTTGTTGTTCTATTTGTAGCCTCTGTGTCATGGGCTCCCCTCGCTTCTCTCGTTCTGTCTTTGGGGAGAAAATATGAATGGGTCATCAAGATATTCAAGCTTCAGATAAAAGATTCATCAGAGTTCCCAGAAGAGGACAGAGGGGTGTGTTTGCGTGTTTGTGTGTCTGTGTGCGTAGATGATGAGTCATAATGTTGAGCAAGGACATAAGCTGAGCTCCTAGCTGTTTTTAAGCTATGGAAAGCCACATTCTAAAATTTGAAAGATGTTGTTATGCAATATTTGTTTAGTGCACTTGTTAATGGGCTACAAAAACACTGACCCTTCACACAATATAAAATCAGCTGGGATGGAACATAAATCATATGCATCTTTGTGCCTTCAATTGATTTCCTAAATGCTATTTAACAAGATGTGACCTGACATGAGTCAGGTCACATCAGAGTACTGACAGGGACTAGAAAGATAGCTCATATTTCTCCCAGAGTAGGATCAAAACTTTCCTTTTTGTTAAAGGATATAGATAGGGCTGGACCCTAAATCTTTCCTTAGTTACACTGTAAAAGGCTTATGCTGCTGGGGGCTTCCCCCGTTTAACCACCAGTTATGGCACCTTGCTGCCCCCTTCCTGAGCTGGGTTCTGCTGGCAGTTTCTTCCTGTTAATAATAGAGATGGACCGATCCGATATTACGTATCGGTATCTGTCCGATACTGACGTAAATTACTGGATCGGATATCGGAGAGAAATAAAAAATGTAATCCGATCCATTAAATATCAAAAAAGCACCTCACAAAACTTGCGACACGGCCTAAGTCAGCTCATAACCACAGCACGTCGGAGCAGTGTGCATCACGTGATAGAGCGGCTGTGTGTATTTGTAGCCTCGCTACCAAACCAGCATTTCATCTCCGAGGAAGTTTTCCCAGAGAGAAGTAAAGCAAGTGTGTAAGTTCATCTCTGAATGTTTGTAAAGCATTCCCACATTAAGCTTAACAACCGATATATGGAGCGACTGCCTCTCTCTCTCTCTCTCTCCGTCTCCTGCTGCTACTTCAATCATGAAACTGCTTAATGATCAGATGATCGGCTTTTCTGTGCGAGTCCGTCTCTCTTCTTTGTTTTTGGCCCACTTTGCACCAGAAAGAGGAAACCAGCGGCTGAGCAACAGCAGCACGTTTAAGCTTGATAATCTGTTGTTAGAATTTATTTAATATTACTTTCTACACCAGGATCCTTTTCTACCTCCTTTTCTTTTCTTCTCTTTTCTTATTCTCTTTTAAAATGTCTAGCTTTTAATAAATAATTATCTGAATCTCACACCCAGTTTTAATCTGATGTAAAATGTATAGAAGTCCATTACTGTATATAGTAACTATTAAGTCTAATAAACCCTAGTAAGCTATACTACTTTTTCCTTTGGGAAGATACCATCTGTGCAGTCTGCAATTCTGTTGAAGAAAGATGTTGAATCTATTTAATTATTCTTGAAAAATAATTTAATTCTGTGCATTTTTTTTTCACACTGCATCAAATTAAAGTTGATTAAGTCGATTAAGCATCATGAGCTGGGGGGTGGTTCCCTATTTTTTTTTGCTGGGAGTTTGCAACCCTATTAGTTAGGTTGCTTAATATTTCTGCTAAGTACTCTATTATATACCAGAATAGGGAGGATGGTGTAGGTTTAAGTTCATTAGATTGATCAGTATTGCTGAACTATGAAATATTTTAGGTGCAGTGTATTTTTTTTTACATACAGGTATAACAGAATAGCTTTAGTGTTGTTTTTTATTTAAACTTGAGTATGAACTTATACAAAATGCAGCAAGATATTTAAAAAACAGTTTTATTGATTAAAAAACACACTATATCGGATTCATATCGGTATCGGACATAAAAAAGTGGTATCGTGCCATCTGTAGTTAATAAGGAACTTTTCCTTCCCACTGTTACCAAGTGCTTGCACAAATGGAGTCGTTTGATTGTTGAGATTTTCTCTGCATTATTGTAGGTTCTTTACCAAATAATATAAGCACATGTCCATTTACGTTTATTCCTACGTTGGGTGAGTGCTGAGTGTTTGTATATGTGTGCATGAGGGTGGGAATGCATGTCTGTGTCTGTGTGTGCCTGTTTGTCTGTGTCTATATGTCAGGTCGGGTCTTAGACTCCACCTCTCTGGGAACTCCCAGGCCCTCCAAGTGTGGAGGCCTATCTCCCCTCACCACACTCCCTGCCGGTGACTGATGCCCTCAGGGGTCGGTGCATTGTTGGTTCTTGGTGTCCGGGGCTGGGCGCTCAGGTCATGTGCCAGCTCACTCCCGGTGGCTACTTGGCGGGGCCTGGTGCCTGCTGCTCAGTCAGGCCTCTTCCGGGGCGCGGAGGGCCCTCGGGCCTCCGGCCTCTGTGCCTGCGGCTCGGTTCACTCTGGCACAGCTGGCCGCCGGCGGAGCCGGCGGGCACGCCGGTGCAGCCCCCTCTAGTTTCTGCCCGGTGGCTACTGGGTGACCCCTTGTCTGGGGATCCTCAGCCCTTCCCATGAAGGTGGCACGGATGCCCCTCCGGTGGTCCTCCTTGGGCTCTTGCACTCTGGGGCCTCTGGATGTCTGGGGCCTGGATCTCCTCCATGCCTGCTTCATGCCCTGGGGGACAGGGCTATGGCTCTCTACATCCTCTTGCAGACCATTACATGGGGAAACCATTTGAATACAAGCGCGCCGACCCACACAGGTGTGCACACAGGTGTTCACTGTTTGTAGACTTAAATCACACCTTTCTTGGCTGCTACTTCAAAGCACATTGTGCGCTGTCTGTCCTGCGTGCTGCACAACAACATTCAATATTTAGTATTTACTGCTGTTTACACTTAGCTAGATTAATGCGATGGTGTTGTGTATAGTATGTTGCTTTGTTTTGTTTTGTTTTTTTGCTTGTTTTCTATTCTTTTTCTCTCAACAGGTGATCCCGGAGATATTTTTTTTCCCCCCCTTTCTCACTGTCCCTCTCCCCTTCTGTTTTTCTTTTCCTTCCTCTTTCTTTCTCCCTTTCCTATCCCTCACTCATGTCTGTCCCGTCTGTAACAACTGAAAATAAAATAAAATAAATAATAAAAACAAAGGTCGATCAAATGGACCAATACGGCAATGCCATGATGATCCATTTGGCAAAACAAATCCATTGGGTATCCTTGTTGGTCTTCAGACAACAATTCTGACGGCTAAAGAACCAAATGGGACAGGCAAAAAAAAAAAAATAATAATAATATAAGCACCTTGAGGTGACTGTTGTTGTGATTTCTCTTTTGTCTTCAGAACTGCCTTAATTCTGCAATTAATCTTCATCACATAGGTTCAGCAAGGTGCTGGAAATAGTCCTCAGAGATTTAGGTCCATATTAACATGACAGCATCATAGTTGCTGCAGATGTGTCAGCTGCACATCCATGATGTGAATCTCCTGTTCCATCAGTTTAATTTCAAAGGCCAGCCTGTCTGGCACCAACAATTATGTCACGTTCAATTTCCATTTCAGTTCAATGCAGTTCAATTTCATTTATATAAATCCAAATCACAACAACAGTTGCCTCAAAATGCTGTATATTGTAAAGCAATAACCCTGCCATAATACATAGAAAATCCCAACAATCAGGTGAACCCCTGTGAGCAAGCAGAGTGGGGAAGGAAGAACTCCCTTTTTACTGGAAGAAACTTCTGGAAGGCTCAGGGAGGGGTAGCTATCTAACATGACTAGTCAGGGGTGAGAGGAAGACAAACGTTCAGTCACTTAAATCACATTTCTTCAGTTTGAATTTCAGCTTGACTTCACCTTGACTTGTTTTACAAGCTCAGAGTTACTACTCAGAAAAGTCACAGATGTAAACAGTATATCAGCACACAGGCTCATCATTTAGGAACTCCCAAAAACAGAAGTGATCATTTACTTTTACTCTTTTTAAAGAGAAACTCAATTAATTTTACAAATCAGAATGTGTGCTGAAGAGGTCATACTACATTTATTGAGAAGTTGTAAACACCCTTTCAAGCCTCAAGAGCAAGAAATGTGTGGATGTGAAAATATGATGTTAGAAAAAAATGAGTTATTTGTATTTTAATCATATGGTAATAATAGGATCATCTGTAATAAATTTTACAGTCAAAATTCAGTCCGAGTAGTGTTACAGCATGCATACAATTACCACTGTATATACTGTTATCAGCTTGTTCTCCAATGGTCCACTTACCAATTTCTGGGGCAGTTATATAAGTCTAATCCATTCATCTGAAGAGCCTCTTGTAGGTTATAAATTATACATGGCTTGCAGTGCAGACTCAGTCCCAAAGAAACATGCTATAGAAACAGGCTATAGAAGATAAAAGTCATTGTGTTACAGTGGGAGACAATAGTAATGAAGAATAATTAGCATTTATGATCTGCAGCATTGCGGGTCGCACATGTGTGTGTACCCTGGTAGTCTGCCGGAGGAGAAGATGGTGATGGCACCTTGGGTGGAGTCGATACGGAGTATCCTGATTCTCTCCATCTCCTGTGAAAGCTGCTGGTCTCATGTGGCCTAGGCAACAGGCTTTTTCTATAGGACTGTTGCCAGGGTAACATAGAGGCAGATCAGGGCACTGTGAAGAGGAAAGAAAAGGGAAAAAGGACAGTGCAAGGAACAAGAGAGGACAACAGAGGGGGCGTGTGAGGGGGTCGGGGAGGAAATAAAGAATAATAAAAAAGGAAAGCAGAGAGTGATAGTAATAGATGCTGATCTTTAGAGAGATCATGCCTGCAAGATGAGCTCAGGTGACTGACTATACGTACATACACATACTACGCTACATGAATCATTCTTAGTTTGTCATCTTCATGTGTTGAGCAGCCGGCAGCGCTGATATATTCCTCTATAAACTTGTTTAGCTTCCAGCTCACCTCTGTATCCCTCTGTCTCTCACTTTTAACAGGTTTTGGGGAAAAAAAAATCTGTTACTAGATAAAACTTAGATACCCATAATCCATTGATGAATTTACGAGTATAATAAGGACTGCGCTATGAGAGGCATGTGGTTATTTTCTTTAGAAGGCACTACTGCAAAAAGTTATAACTATTGTAGGATACTAAGTAAGATGGGATTTCTTTACCACTACACCACCCCATTTAAAATGGAGTTTCCATGTCACTGATCGTGGACAGAATGCGCTAAAAAAGGTGGCAGCAGGGAGCCTTGTTTAATTTTTCTGTCATGTTTGCTACTGCGTGCTCTAAATTCTTCTCTCAAAATAAGATCTCACGCCAGTTGAGCAACCAGGATTTCCACATGAAAAATTAATGCATCACCTTACACTGACTCATTTAAATGTCACGCACGCTATTATAACATCTACTGACTCTATAGTATAGGATAAATATTTTACAGGCTATGGAGTGCATGGAAAATAATCGCCTCGGCCTTTTCCTTTATGATTTGTATCTGTTCAGGTACAGAAAGCAAGTTAAAAAAAAGACCTTGCTGATTTTATTCTCAGCACGCAGAGCCACATATGAACCAAACACTATCAAAAAGACCATAAAAAAACTATCCCAAGCTAGTTCATGGAGGCAATGATGTGGTTTTTCCCCATATCTGTGCTTTCTGCTCTAAATCAATGATATTTCTTGCTCAAACTTTCCAGGCAACTTGCTGGTGATAGCTTTTGTCAGTTACTTTGGAGCCAAACTCCACAGGCCAAAGATCATTGCAGTGGGCTGTGTATTGATGTCCATCGGCACCTTCATCATAGCTCTGCCTCATTTCATCATTGGTCGGTGAGTAATCCCAACTAACAGGTCTGTTTGCTCTTTGACTTTAACCATAACCCTAATAGCAGATATTAATTATTGTATGAAAGATTCAAATAATCAATTAATGTTATTCATTTTTGTCAGGTGATGACTTGGGATAGTTTTAGTAACTGTGGAAATAAATGTCATGGTTATTTGGGAATTTTAATGATTTTTGTAACAGTTTTTTATTTCTAATAAGAAATGAGTCTACATGTTTGAATTTATTTTGCAGTTTGTCTAATCCATACAGGCTCAAAATTATAAATACAGTAATTTAAATATTTTAATAAGGGATTCTGAAGGTTCTGCAGTGTTTTTTAACTTGATGAGGGCAATACCTGTTGACTTCTCGTTAGTGATGATGGTGTACTGTGACTGGCAGTTTGATTTTTCCCAGCATAGAAAAAGGATTTGCTTGACAACAGTCATCGGACTGGCTAAAACTCAAAATAATGGGAATGTCAAAGGAACTCAGTGAAGATCCAAGAGGGAGAACTTTCGATTTATACAAGTTGGGAAGGTCTCTTTGAGGCATTTCTAAAAGAATTACATATTCCAGATCATCAGGTCAAACAATTGTATGCAAGTACAATTAATTCAGTGTGTTACCACTTTACCAAGGCCTACAAGAAGACCCAGACTGTCACCCTTATATAAGAGGAAATTGCTTACGATGTTTAGGAACAACCCAGTGACCACCAAGACTCAAACCTTCCATGAACTGGAAACTGCTGGAACACCAGCATCACTGTGCACAGCGAAAACGTTTTTTACGTCTCTGTGGACTGAGAGAGTGCTGACCATGAAGAAGCCCCTGCTTCTTCTGCCAAGTTTAACTGAAATTTGTAGCTGCTCACATGTACAAGCCAAATGACTTCTGGAGAAAAATGTTACGGTCTGAAGAGACAAAGATTGAGCTTTTTGACCACTATGACACAAGGCATGTTTGGAAGAGTAAACATGAGGCTTTCAAACCTAAGAACACTGTACTGGCTCTCACGCATGGTGGTGGTCACATCATTCTCTGGGACTCTTTTTTTGCTGCTAGTGGTATTGATACAAACCACAACCCTGTTAAAAATGTGTGGACTGTGCTTAAAAACCAGGTACATGCCAGAAAACCAGCAAGTATAAACTTTCTAGTCAAGAAGAGTGCTCAAATATCCAGCTAGAATTATCCCAGGAGCTTGTTGATGGCTGCCACAAATATCTTGATGAGGTGCAAATGATATTTAACCAAATATTATTGGAGTGTATGAGTATATTTGAGCATATATGTATACTTTTACTCTGTGTGGATTAGAGAAAATCCAAAATAAAGTTCTTGTTTTTTAAAACCATTAAATATGCTGCAAATCAATCCACCGTGGAAAAAGAACAGTTCAAAAATAATTAAAGACCCCAAATTACCGTCACATCCATGCCCGTGATGAGTGTGTGGAAAATCCGGAGGACAGCTGCGTATGCGCTTGCTATATTACAAGTACTTAATCTGTTATTTAGAGCATCATGGGCCAGCCTATACCAGCATGTTGCCTTTTCTTTAAGCACTTTCCTTTCTTCTGTCACAAATGCACATAGTCACATGTAACTGTACAAACGTCCCTTCCAGCACAAGTTGAAGCTATAACTAGTTGGAATGAGTATTTAGTCTCTGTCGCTGATCTGAACTGTTTGAATTTTGTGAACAGCTATGAGTTTGAGACATCAGTGCGGTGGGTAGTGAACTCAACTCTTAACCCCTCTCCGTGTCGGCCAGACTCACCAGCAAACCTGACAGAAGACGGTACACTACCTCAAGTGCCAGCCTCAGGTTTGTGCTGACACACACACACAAACACACACTTGTGTAAATGAGAAATATGTCTAATAATACTTGTCTTTTGCTCAAGGTTGTGAAGGCGAGTCCAACCTGTCCATGTGGATCTATGTGCTCCTTGGAAATGTTTTGCGCGGGATTGGAGAGACACCTGTTCAGCCTCTGGGAATCTCGTATATAGATGATTTTGCAACTGAGGAGAATGCTGCACTTTATGTTGGTAAGAAAAACATCACCTAGTGGTAGAGATAAATTTGGTCTTACCTATTTTGACTGACATGGTGCAGATGCACAACCAGAGAGAATCCCACATTGCGATAGATTTGAAAACTGAACGATATGTAGCACAAGTTTTGGTTATTTCTGTGGGAAGAAAGTCATGGGGGAGATAATCTATGGGCTTTATCTGCAAATCACTGATGACTTTCCTGCAGCATTTTACCATAGTTCCTAAGTCAGAGGTAGCAACTATGTGCTCAGACATTTTGTGGTTCAAATCTGGTGCCAACGTTTTGGCGTGGGCAACAGTCTGTGCAGGTAGAAAACATGAAACTTGTTCTAGACTGTAAACCTGCACTGCATCAAAGGTAAGTTATGTGCATTGGATGCGCTTCCAGGGCTAATGCCAAAGCCAGTGTCCTATTTCTACACTTTTATAGAAAATGATACTCCTCTGCACCGAAATTAGGTAGGATCTTCTTTTGCCCGTGCTTCACCTTTCCACAAGTTTCAACTTGGTAGTTTTTGCGTAAACTTGCTCGAGGATAGAGAGACAGACACACAAACAGATTTTCCTGCACAACCATGTGCAGAAGAGTTCAGAAGAGAATGACCAGACTGTTTTTAGGAAAGGAACAGTAACTCTGATAACCACCTATTACAGTCAAGGTATGCAATGTCACTGGGCAATTTTGCATATGAGCACCTCTGAATGCACAGTGCGTCAAACCTTGAATGAGATGGACCACACTGGTTATCAGTGCTGTTTGCTGAGAACAGGAAACTGAGGCTACAGTTTGCCCAGGCTCACCAAAATTGGACAACAAAACATTGGAAAAAAGCTGCCTGGTCTGATGAGTCTCGATTTCCAGTGCAACATACAAAGGTTAGGGTCAGAATGTGGTGTAAACAACATGAAAGCAGGGTGGTGGTGTAATGATGAGGGGGATATTTTCTTGGCACACTATGTCTATCCTTTTATGACCACAGTGTACTCATCTACTGATATCTGACTGTTTATATGTCATGTGTCTCTTTTGGCATGACTGTCACATCCTAGGTTGTGTGCAGACCATTTCAGTGGTTGGCCCTGTGTTTGGTTACCTATTGGGCTCCCTTTGTGCCAAAATCTATGTGGACATTGGATTTGTAAAAATGGGTGAGTTTAATACTAACAAATTTTTTAAATTGTTATTATGAGGCCAGACTGTCTACACAAATCGCTGCCATTAACACCATGACTCTGATTATTATCTGAGTGACTGTGGAATATTAAAAGTCCCTCGATTCATCTTTTGATTTAATTATTGTTGCTGATATCATAAAAAAAACAATGGTGCCACAATAGCTGATAAGAGTTGATAAACATTAAAGGGTGAGCCCCAGCTAACAGTCAGATGTTAAAATAAAATCTTAATAATAAGCACCATCATTGTTAGGAAAAAGTTAGAGGTGGATAAGATGTTTTGTACCTATTAAAATAAATCATATTTGACTGTGGTTTAGGGTCCTAAGGCCAGATCCACAAAACTATGCTGACATGGCTGTATGTACACATAAAGACAGAACGTTTTCTGTTTTAATAAATTGTAATCATACATAGCCTGATATGCTTTTCCACGGTTAAATGAATATACAAATGCTCCCAGATAACCATTTGCAACTGAAACTGACTTGTGCAACTGCAGAACAGCTGGCTTTGCAGACAATTGGGGTTGTGGCTATTTATTTTACTGATTCAATTTAATTCAATTCAATTCAATTTTATTTATATAGCGCCAAATCACAACAAAAGTCGCCTCAAGGTGCTGATTTTTAATGTTTATTTTTAAATGATGAACGTGATAATATTTATACACATATATCTACATATGAGTGAGCAGAATCTGTAGCAGAGGGATGACATTTCCTGCACTTGAAGCTTTCAGTTCTATGGACCAATACATGTTTGAGCAAACTTTGGCTGCTTTGGTTGTATCCAGGCAAACAATGCAAATAAAAAGCCCACTGTGTAAAATAGGTAATTTAACATGTTAATACCTCAAAACAAACAAGTGATAAAAAAGGGTTTATAGACAATGAGCAGCAAATGTCAGCAAATCTTTTGATAGTTTCTGGCCCTAGAAAAATTGCCAGTCACCCCCAGAGGCTGAGTCAGCAGACTCTTGGTTGGTTTCTTACATTGTGAGACTGGAGGCTAATCAGCATTATTGCTCGATTTTAAATGTCAAAAAGATAATCAGTCTCAAATTGCAAGACTGAAAGAAACATTAGGCTAATTTAGGACTGTGGAAAAAAAGCTAAGGTTAAAATTGAATTTTGTGCTGAAATCTTAATTAAAATAATTATAAAGCTCATTACTCATTAGCATTATAAATGAAGTCTGATTGCTGAAAAGTTGCCAATTAAAAAAAGCCATGGATTACATTTCTTGGTTTATACTGAATCTTTTTTTTACATTTCACCTGCATGCAGCTCACTCTATAAAACTCTTATTATTACCTGATCTAAAGTATCCAAATTGTTACTGTACCATTTTTCGAAAAAGCAGCAATGTCTAAAATTGCATTACCACTTTTTTGTGCACATGCATTGTTTATACGCTTAAACTCTGATACTGTGCACTGAGAGTGCCCATCAACAGCGCTGTAGCTTTGTCACTTAAATACAACAGGGCCATTGTTAATGTTATTTGTAACACCTGTTGCCTGACTTCCTTTGGAGCTCAAATATCTGCTGTGAAAAAGAGTTTTTCATTCATAAAACTGAGGCCTGATGTTATCAGAAAAAAATGGCTCACATTCGTTGCGTGCACAATTCTAAACAGAGCAGGTGTACAGGATTAGCATCACTTAGGTAATGAGGCCAGCTGAGGAAGAAGAGGGACAAAGCCCTCTGGTCGGCAAGAAAGACTGAGAGAAAGAGACAGAAGAGAACAGAACAAAGAAATGGGACAGCAGGAAAAAGCTAAAAGGAAAGTAGCCTTTAACAAAAAAAAGGAGAAGAAAAATATAGAGTTTCAGATCGATTAAAAACACACAAAGGAGTAAACATGTGTTCTTCGGCACTGGATTTTGTTATTATTATTCTTAATCTAAAAAAATAACATTCGTTTCTATAGTTTTCCTATGCTGTATAATACATTAAATGTGTCCTGTCTTATTCATAGTAACAAGCATGTTCATAACAAAGTAACAAAAACCCAACAAAAAATAGCTTGAGTAAAAATATCAATCAGTACCATAAAGTATGTCATTTTCAGACTGGACACACAATCTGAGTGCTTAGAATAGACGAAAATCAGAAAACTAGTAGAATGAATAATACATGTACCTTGTTTTCAGAAAGCATTACTTAACTTTCATCTTCTATGCCCCAAAACATAGAGACCATCACCATTACCCCATCAGATTCCCGCTGGGTGGGGGCCTGGTGGCTGGGTTACCTCATAGCTGGGGTTATCACCCTTCTTTCTGCTATCCCATTCTGGTTTCTGCCCCGCTCACTACCCGTGCCCGGGCCAGAGGTCCCAGAGAAGTGCACACCAGAGCAGACGAGTTTCATCAAAGGCTCTCCCCTTCTGAAGCACAAGTACTCAGCAGATGAACACACTAGTTTTATAGAGATGGCCAAAGGTAAGGAAGTCTATAGGTTATTGGGTGTGATGTTTTTATATATGTCATATGTGGAAAACAATGTTTCTCAGAGCACATTGTATTTGGGATTAACACTTCACAATCTTGCAGTAATAACACATTTTCTTTGTGTTAAAGTGAGTACGAGCCACATTTTACATGAAGAATTGCTTATACATCATATTGCCAAAAGTATTCACTCACCTATCCAAATCACTGAATTCAGGTGTTCCAGTTATTTCCATGGCCACAAGTGTATAAAACCAACCTTGACACGCAAACTGCTTCTACAAGTATTTGTGAAAGCATGGATCGCTATCAGGAGCTCAGGGAATTCCAGTGTGCTGCCGTGATAAGATGCCACCAGGGAATGACAGCAACTCAGCCACTAAGGGGCACGCCATATAAAATCACAGAATAGGGTCAGTGGATGCTGATGCATATACTGCACAGAGGTCACTGAATTTCAGGTCAGAGTGAATCTTTACAGACCTCCAAACTTCATGTGGCCTTCAGATTAGATCAAGAACAGTGCATAGAGAGCTTCATGTAATCGGTTTGCATGGCCATGGTTACATAACTAAGCGCAATGCAAGTTGTTGGATTCAGTGGTCTAGAGCAGTGGAGACACGTTCTCTGGAAGCACAAATCATGCTTCTCCATCTTACAATGGACAAGTCTGGGTTTGGTGGTTGCCAGGAGAACAGTATTTGTCCGGCTGCATTGTGGAAAGTGGAAAGTTTGTTGGAGGAGGATTATGGTGTTTTTCAGGAGTTTGGCTTGCCCCTTTAGTTCCAGTAAAAGGAGCTCTTAATGCATCAGAATACCAAGACATGAGCAAGTTTGGTGTGGAAGAACTGGCCTGCGCAGAGTCCTGACCTCAACTTGAGAGAACGCCATTGGGATGAATTAGACTGGAGACTGCGAGCCAAGCCTTGTCGTCCAATATCAGCAAAAATTCCGATAAACACTCCCTTACCTTGTGGACAGCCTTCCCAGAAGAGTTGAAGCTGTTATAACTGCAAAGGGTGGGCCAGCATCATAATAACCATATAACATAACATAACATAACATAACACACACACACACACACACACACACACACACACACACACACACACACACACAAAACATAATAATCACTTAAGTTCATATGTGTATGAAGGTAGATGAGAAAATAGTTGAGGCGATATAGTGTGCCTGATGCATCACTGCCTTTGCATATTGCTATGTTTTTTGGCATATTACATCAATATGCCAACAATGTACACTCTGTACAATATAAACAAAGTGGAGGCTCTTATCAAAACTTCACTTGCACAGCTTTATTATGCCTTTGAAAACTACTCATAATGAGTTGATTTTATACAGTGCAGCTCACCACTACGTCATCAAGACACTGAATCAGCTTTATGTCACGACTTAGAGAGTTATTGCTTATTTTGTGCTGATGTTAATGGCAGAGAAGGTTTGGAGATGTTAACAGTACCGCATTTGAATCCAGCGAGCTCTTTAAAAAGACTCATTCTTTCAAAAAAGGCTCTAAATGCATCCTGCGCAGCTAGGAATTTGATTTTAAACACCTGTGGTAATGGGACAGAAAACACCTGAATTCAAAGAGGTGCGACCCAAATACTTTTAGCCATATACTGTATGTATTGCATATTTTTGTCTTCCTCCCTTCACCTCCAAACAGTCGCAGCAGATGGCTGCCCCCTCCCTAAACCTGGTTCTGCAGGGTCTTTCTTCCTGCTTAAAGGGAGTTTTTCCTTCCTGCTGTCACCAACTGCTTGCTCATAGGGGGTCATGTGATTGCTGAGGGTTTCTTTGTGTTATTGAAGGGTGCCTGCCTCACAATAAAGCACCTTGAGGTGGCTATTGTTGTGATTTGGTGTTATATAAATAAAATTGAATTAAAATGAATTTTAACTCATCTGTATTTTTGACTCCACAGATTTCATTCCAACCCTGCGAACGCTGCTGGCACACCCAGTCTATCTGGTCTACCTGTGCGTGACAATCATTCAGCTGAACTCTCTCATCGGCATGGTCACTTACAAGCCCAAGTACATTGAGCAGCACTTCAGACAATCAGCTTCAAAGGCCAACTTTCTGATGGGTATGGTACATGTTTCATGAACATTGTGCTGTTATATAAATTATTAGTGTGTTACACTTGAAAATGATCACAGACAACTAGGGAAAGCTTTCCAGCTTGTTTCATATTGTATGGGAGAAAAAGGACTCGGACGTCCCTTGTTTGATCAAATGAATTCTAGCGTCAAGTATGGAAATGGCGTTATAATGCAGGAATCATGTGTTTAACATGGTAATTATAAAAGATTTATGGGCTTTCTGTCCATTCAGCGTTACCCTCCTCCTTCTTCTCTTTTACATTTGTTGGATGAAGCAGAAATAGAACTTCAGGGAGTGGATCTTGTTAGAGAAAGGAGAGCTGGGTTAGCTATATTCTAATTCAATCCACTAACAGCCACAGCTGCAGAGACTGGAGCTTTGTGAATATGAGAACTACTTTGCACATGAAATAAAATATCTAATGAAGTTCATAGCGTAAAATGAAAATATCTAGGTTCATGTGGTCTCATCAAGGGAGATGCCTGCGCTGACCAGACTGGCTGCATATGAAAGAGAATGTAATATTAGTGACCAGAGCTAATGACATGGATGTAGATAAAAGACCATGTCTCCACATTGATGTTAAATAAAGCTATAAAAAGATAAAAAGCATGGTTCTTTTTTGATCATGGTAACTTGGAACTAGTGTAGGGTTATTTTACCTCCGGAGCTGCCTCAATAGTTTACTTGCAAGGTAGGATAAGCAGGTATCTGAAAAACAATAGTGAAGCTTTGATGAAAAATTTAAAATGTTACCATCATTCGTTGTTCGAATCCTGATCTAGCCTTTTAAACAGCATCTAATTAATCATGTGCTTTGCTGTTTCCTTTAATCTCAGGTGTGATAAATATCCCAGCTGTGGCACTGGGGATGTTTTCTGGAGGTCTGCTGATGAAGAGGCTGAAGCTGAACATCATGGGAGCAGCCAAGTTCGCCTTTGGCACATCCCTTATTGGTTACATCCTGTCACTGTTCTTCTTCGCAATGAGTTGTGAGAATGCCAAGGTGGCCGGGGTGACACTTTCATATGACAAGTGAGTCAGAGGCGATTATATGATGTGTCGAGGTTAATGGCTACTTGTCTGGAAAATTTATTTTTCCTCCAAACTATTAAACGCAGCAGAGTTGGCCATCTAATATTTGAACGATTCCTCACTATGGTGGCTGAAAGCAACACGTTATTTAAATGTTTCATATCGTGCATCAGAGTTGATGTGCAAAAGGGATTTCTCAAAAAAGAAAATGTATGATAAAAGTCCATTTAATCATGAGGATGTCGACTCATATTTAAGCAGAACTGGCAACATTTCCATGGAGCTGCAAATAAAGGAGCACGAGGAACCCTTTTGTTAAGCATTTTTGGGAACCAGTAGGTGATTACAAGCTGAAACCAACACAAAATCATCCTCTGGGTTTGCCTAATAATGCACGTCAGTATTCAAACACAACTGAAGTGACACTGCTGAGATGAAAAGTTAAAAGTAGCCAGAGGGGTGCAGCGTGCTAATTAGTCCACGCAGCGAATGTGCCGAAGCTCGAAAACCAATTTAAAAACCAAACACTGCATGTGGTAAATAAAATATGGAATGTGGAAAATAATGCTCAACATCTCGCTTATTTAGTTTCATAAATGAAGGAGGATTGCTCTGGCGCCAGTCATTTTTGAAGACACTGATGATTGGAAACATGCAAGTTTGACTGTGTTTATTTAAAGCGGTAATATTTCATGTTATTACAGATTACATTGTAACCGTATAAAAAGGGGGTTGCTTGTAGTGATGAATCTAGAGAGAACTGTGGGAATTAAATCTGCAGCTTACTTAACAGTCTGAGCTCAAGATATAGTCTGAATTTTGCTGGGTAAACTAGATGGCGACGATTTAGGAAATAAACAGCAGGATATTCCTCTCAGGAGATGATGGACCAAAAAATCCACCAAAACAACTGACCTACATTTGTCTGTAGGCCAGGAAGAGTGACTGAATATGCTGCACTTTGCTAACAAATTTGCCATATCACCTTGATAACGTATGTCTAATGTATCCCTAGAAACTCAAAATCCATATAAAATATATGCAAAATTGTAAATAATTGTATTTGTTTCTGAGTTGTACTTCTTTCTGAGTTGTACTTCTTTCTTATCATCTATCTTCCAGCATCGATAGGATATCGTATGATAAGCACCCGCTCTTCACAGACTGCAACTCAAAGTGCGTTTGTTCATCGAGCGACTGGGACCCAGTCTGCGGCGAGAACGGCATCACATATGTTTCTCCGTGTCTGGCTGGCTGCACCACCTCTGCTGGCTCAGGAAAAAACACAGTAAGTTTACAAGCGGCTCAGAAAGTAAATACTGTACAAACAGAATCGGTTGGAAATTATGAGGCAAAAAACTTTGTTAGTGTCTCGTCTGTTTTAAAACTTGGAGTAGTCTTACATCCCAACTGCGTAACCTTGGCTGGCTCAGAAAAACATGCATTTTTCTCAGAAGTGGGTTTCTACGTTTCATTTGGATTACACACTGTTTTGCCATAAAAGTCGTTTGGCGTGAACTTCAAGGCATAATTCTCTTTTTTTTAAAAACTAAATGTTAGTGAGAAGAGATCTTCTGTCACTCATTCATGACTGTGCATTCATTTATTCTCCATTGTGAGAATAAATACAGTTTTCATGAGAAAACGTCGTAACACTTGCCCACAAGATACATGCTTTAATATGAGAAAATAACAAAATGAGTTGTACAATCTTCTATTCCTGTAAACTTGACCAATATAAGATAAAAAATAAGAATAAGACACTAATTTCATTGCATTAAATTGAATTGCTGGTAAAATCTCAAACGTGGGCAGCAGATCAGTGATCTGGAACCAGGCTGTGTCGGTCTTTACGGCTCATGGCTGGTTTTTAAAAGGGGACTTTTTATGCTAATTCTTGCACTTTATTAAATTAACTTTACATGATTCACATTCAAAAGTGCATGTTTCTGTCTGAAATAGGCAATTTTAGCTCCTCTCCCCTTAAGGCCACTCTGACCATATTAAGGAAATCCCCTCTCTTTGACGTCATGCTTTCGGCTTTTGGTGATGACTTGCACATGCGCAGACCTTTGGCAGTGTTTAAAATGATCCTCCACCCTTGTGAAACTATATTAATTATGATAAGTCTGCTTTAATTGTTATTTATTGATTCGTGCAGTTATCAAGAAAGGGTATTCACAGTTTTGATGACTAAGTGCTGTTTTAGGGAGCAAGCATGTGACTGAGGGCCTTTAAGGGAAGCCCACACAGCCAGTGCTTTCAAGCTGTTTTCACACATGAACCTTGGAGAGTTTCATGAGAATTAGATTTGGATATTTTCCACTGTTCCTTTTTCTAACATGTAGCACACAGCAGGAAATAGTCCACTTAGTTTAGGCCAGGGAGTTCCTTACACAGTGGAGGCAGCCTCTCTAAATCGCTGTACACAATGTTTTACATTCATTTGGTTGCTTACTTCCTGGGTATTATTTGCCTGTAAAGATATGACTGCCATGTAAAAGTAAACTATGAAGACTCGTATATGATTGTCTTTATTTAAAGAAAGTTTGATTGACTAAAGGCTTGTGTTTGAAGTTTTCTGTTAATCAGTAAGTGAGGTTTTTTTAACCAGCTAAATTCAAAATGAGGGAGTTTAATGCTAGATTTACTAAACTGCTTAAAACTGTCTTATGGTGTAAAAACGTTGGGACAAGTTAGTTAAGTCAAGTTAATTTATTTATTAGCACATTTTAAAACAACACAGGTTGGCCAAAGTGCTTTACAACTAAATAGAATAAAACAGCAGGGAAATAGAGAAATAACAAGAAAAGCAAGAAACAAAAAGAAAAGAAACGCATCAAAACTCAGTCAAATTTAAACACTAAGGAGTAAAGGCGTGTCTTTAAGTGAGTTTTAAACATCTCAAGGGTTGTAGAGGTGCTAATTTGAAGAGGCTAACTGTTGCAAAGTTTAGGTTTGATTACAGCAAAGGCCTGGCCTGCTCTGTGTTTTAGTCAAATCAGCTGACTTTAAAGATTTATTAGGAATAGTTAAAATAGGAATAGTTCAAAGTCCAGAAAGGTAAGAGGATGCTAAAGTCCATTTAGTGACTTAAAAACAAGTAATAAAATGTTAAAATCTGTTCTACTGGAAGTCAGCATAAGGAAGCCAAAAGTCAGCATCTAAAAAACATGGACAGAGTTGTGCAGCATCCCAAATCAATAACTGAATATTGACTTGAACAGTGTCCACTTTTATGCACATAGCACTGTTATTGTCCCAGGGGTTGTATTTGAGAAATAACATGCCGTGTATCACTTTTTCCATTAAACGTAACCTGTGCCAGTATGTCTGAATGGTAATTCTCATTATTTATTGTATTTTTGTACAGCGACATTGTTTTTGCACCTCATGTTTTGCAAAATCTTTCTGCACTTTTTCTATAAAAAAGACATTAAAAACTACTATCATCTTTTGATTTGTATATAAATTTAGTTTGCAATTCTATGTATACAGGCTAGTGACAAAATAAAGGAAAACCCTCTCTGAACTCCCTCTATCTCAGTAAGGTGTTGGGCACACACACGCACACTGGTTTTTCTGTTAATTTGTCTGTAGTTGTCTGTGTCTAGCTATATGGTCATATGTGTGGAATATGCGTGTCTCTCCAGGTCTTCTCTAACTGTTCCTGTGTCGGTGTGGCTGGTAACTTTACGGCCAGTACAGGTCACTGCCCTCAAAAGGACGACTGTGACAGGATGTTCCCGTACTTCCTGGCTCTCTCTGTCATCACTTCCTTTATCATCTCTCTTGGGGGGACACCAGGATACATGCTTCTTATCAGGTCAGATTAAATTTAAGACATATAATGAGAAAGGATCTTGAAATAACTACATTATCCCTGTAATTGTATTAGCATTTATATCAAGCCTCAATTTCAAACTTTTAGAACCGTCTATTTAAGGTGGTACAACAAGCATTTCTTGTACTGTTTAGTATTTTCCTTACCTTGAAATCCCCACACACCTGGGTTTGGGATAACAGTGGACAATTGGGAGGTTCACTCAAAGAACAGCCAACATTTCCTTGCCAGTATTTTGCTCGAAAGTGTGGCTTGTTGAGGCTGTGCCACGCCTGGCATGCAGACAAACAGAGGTCGAAAAAGCAAAGACAAAAAAACTTTGGTCACGATGAACATTTTTCCATTGCCGCACACAGAAACACGGTGTAGTGGCGGCACTCCGTCTCTATTTCACTCTTCTGTACCACCTTTAGGAGTCGGTCCGGCAACATGCATTTGAAACGCGAGCAAGTCCAGGTACTTTTCTTTCAAAAAAGATGTTTATTGAAACTTTTAATTTACATGGCAAGACTCGGTCAAAAAACTGTGTTGCTTCCAGCTTATCCGACTCCCCAACTACGTAATTACAGTGTGCCGGAAGCCCAAAATACTAAAAAGCGCATTAGAATATCGCACTTCTATATTCTATACCTTTAACAAAACAGTATTTTGAAATTAACTAGAAATTATATTCTTAACATCAAACATGTATATTTCTCCTCTAATCATTTTACCAGTACCAATAAAATTAACCTTTAATTGGCTCTTACACACGGAAATACTAACATCTTGAACCAATTCAGATTTAATAAAATGTTGTTATACTAATTAATCAGCATGTACACAGAGTTATGCCTTGTGACTGAGCACAGACTTCCTGCAGCCATCTCTGATGCAGCATGAGTCTGCGGCCAATATAAATAAACATATAAATCAATATTTAAAAAATCTGTTTTCTAATTGATAACGAACAATCAGTAGATTTCGGTGATCTCTAATAATTAATATAGGTCATTATTGCAGTTTTTGTTTTCTCATATGAAGAGATAATAAAAATAATATGTTGACAAAGCACATTCATGAGCAAATCACATAGTGACAATGACACGCTTCTGCAAAAACAAAGCCTGAATTACAGAAAGCTATAATTGAATTACTTTGTATTGTGAACATCCATGTGGGAGTGTTTGGACTGATAGAAAAAGTCCAAAATCTATGTCATCATGCACATTTTCCAAATCTATCCAATGGACTGGATCAGAGTCTTTGCCAGGCCGCCTTGCCTTATGTTTGACATCCCTGAGTTAGACTATAGATGGGGCTTGGATAAATAAGATACACAGAGATGCCCACACAGTCCATCTGAAAAGACCTAATGCTGTACATGTTGCATGTGCATGCTTTGCATATGAAGGGCATATCATATAATTTGGACTCTTTAGAACAAGCCCTGTACTGTACTACTACTACTGTAGTAGTTGAGTCAGTCCTAAATGTTTAATGTCATTTGTTGTAGTTACCATTGACTTTTACACAATTTTATACCTGCTTGTTTCACTACTGCAAACTTTGGAGCTTGTTTTCATAAAGCCTTGTATAAACTTCCTGTTATTAGCAGTGGCTGCATACTTGTTTGTGGATTTGTTTGTCTGCCAAACTTATAAAAAAGGGACTTTGTCAAATTAATATTTAAAAAAACCCAATATTTGTTCCAGTGGCTAGTTGAGAATGACGGTGAGGGCAAATCTTTGCTCTGCTAGTCACAAATGATTTCAGTGACACTGGAAAGTATAAAACAGATACTGTTACCTTGCTGACATGTCTGATCTCAATGTGTGGAAGCACACGTATCATGCCTGTTATTCAAAACTATGATATGCTCCTTAGCACACTGGTAATTACCAGTGTCAGTTTCCACAATCACATTACTCAAGGTTAAATTCAATAACAATGAAGAATTCGTTTAGCTCAGCAGCAGGTATAGAGAGACTTTACAAACCCCAACAATCAGTGTTGCAGCTGCAGCTGAATACTAAGTTACCTAAAGTGAACGATGACTGGCTAAAAACAGTGCTGAGGGTCGTAGTATACGAAATGCTTACTGCTTTAAACTTTGTGAGCCCAGAAAGTGACAGGTGAACATTTTGACTAGCTGACCTGTGGCTAATAAACTGATTTATTTGATTTATGACAATAACTCTTGAGTGTCAAGTAGACATCTAATAGTAAAATAAATGTAATCCAAGACTACGCTTTATAGCAGCTCCCTTGTACCTGTTATATAGTTAATCCTGCCAGCTGAAGCAAAAAATGCATTTTAGACTGTTCTGTGTTCAGTCTTTCCTGAAAGTTGTTCACATGCCTGTGGGATAGCTGTAGGGCCGTTCACTCGCAGAGCCTGCTTGATGATACAAGTAATCTTCTAAGTCTTATCATAGAAGCATTTCCACTCCTGGATCCAATACACTGACACAACCAGTCTTATTTGTGTACACAAAAACAGCATCAATGTTGTACAGAAACATCTCGCACATCTTCAGGATTTTACCAGAGGTATAGGTGGTATACAAACCCAAAATCATGTGTCATCAACCAGGCTTCAAATTTTCTGCCACACAGCGGCCTCTGGTGGTTAACTGTGGACTTTACAGTGACATGCTGTGAGATATTCCATACATGCGTGTGCTAATCATTTATTTTCTGCTTTGTTCTCCCTATAAATCCAACTCGGGTGTGTTTTTCAAGTGAAGAGATTTATGCTAAGGGAATTACACCCTCCTATATGCGAGCACATAAGCACACACTTAACACACAAACGTAGGACGTCTTAAAGCCATGTCAGCTGATACTGTTGGATTCCAGTGGCCTGGCAGGAATGTAGTGACTTTGCGCTGTGCGTGAATAGTCATCTTATTATTCCTCTGTTCATTTTCAGAGATCAGAAAGCCGGTTTAGTTTCCATAGGAATGGTAAAAGTTCCTCTTAACAGTTTTATCAAATGTCATATATTTTGTTGTTTAAGTGGAACAGCTATGGTTTACATTTTGTATTTACATGTACACTGGCTTGAGTAACAGTGGCATTACTTCTGATGTTACCTAATAGGCTTTTTTTTTTTGTCCAGTAACAATAGAAACTGATTTAAATGATAGTAACCATATTCTATTTATTTATTTATTTATTTATTTATTTATGCAGGTGCATCAAACCACAGCTGAAATCTTTGGCCCTGGGTTTCCACGCACTGGCAACACGGACCCTTGGTAAGACTTGTTCGGTAGTCGGGAATGTTCTGGGATTTGATCTTGGTTTAACTCTTCCTGAAAACCTTTGCTTTGTTTGTCCAAGTTTAGTCATAAAATGTTTGTTCAGATTTTTCAAAATAGCGTTCGCTGTTACCTGTTGTTTTAATTTTAGGAGACGTGACTGTGAAAAGACTTTGTTTCCTTTGTCTCACAGCAGGGATCCCAGCACCCATTTACTTTGGAGCCATCATTGACACCACATGTCTAAAATGGGGTCAGAAAAGGTGTGGGGGCATAGGAGCCTGTCGAATATACAACACCACCGCCTACAGGTTGTACTTACACATGTACTATTCAGTCGTTTGTGAATCCCCTTTTTTAATTAGTCCAAACATTCAATTCACAATGCAGCCTTAAGTGTGACCTTCTGTAGACCAGACCTAATCTCATTTATTTGCTGATGCTTAACTGGAAATACTTCAATTGAATTTGAACTGAATTGGCAGTAACCTCTTGCCTACCCTACTTCTTGTTTTCTAGTTTTTCTGTGACCCCTGGAAGCTATACGCGAGACATTATAATTCCTGTTTATAGCTTCCAAATTATGATTATTAAACATTAATAAATATTATCTAATTACCCTAACTCAATTTTCTGGTACATCTCAACATAGGGAATCTATTGCAGCATTAATTAATCACCAACTCTTGTCTGATGTCTTGCCAAATTTTGCTCATTTTCATCAAATCAATCTTTTTCGTGCCTCTCAGAATAGCATACCTGGGCCTGACTCTGAGCCTACGGACTATCTCCTTTATTATTTGCATCCCGGGCTTCATCCTGCTCAGTCGACAGCTGAAGGAGGAGGAACGAAGCGCCATCCACGGAGCTCTGAGGAACGGTGGAACCGAACTGGACGTGCTCAGGAAGGAAGAGTTGGTTATTTCTAATTCTGACCAGCCACACCACCCATCAGAGAACAGCACAGATAGGCAGACACGACTTTGACAGAGCCAGCAGAGCTGACGGCCGCATATATACCCACAGTATGTCCAGAGCGCCGCTGCACACATGCACGCTCGCTCGCATGAAAACAAGATTTGCAGGGAATCACTTTTGGTCCAGTCATCTCATGTAAAACAGAAATTCTATATTTGTACTGCTGGATGTGTAAAGGCTTTGTAAATCTGACAGAAATTTGATGTGACTGAAATATTTCTTGAATGTACATGCTGTTTTTCCTTTTAAGAAAAAAATACAAACATACGATATTTTTGAGTTGAAGAAAAATATCAGTTAGGAAATGTGACTTGTACAGACTACTGCAAAACAGTACTATTTTAAACACCAGCATTTCAAAAGCTGCCTCTTTAAGATCCTTCTTTCAAAGTTATTCCAGCTGACAGTAGTGTTACAGAACCGAAGAGGTAAAGTGGCCTTATAAACCAGAGGCACAACAGCAAACTGATATGTCCTAAAAAGAAAAATCTGACCTTTATAGACCTGAGATATTTTTTTCTCCTTTAAATGAGTTGTAGAATTGCTCGTTTCAGTAACACTTGGAGGATATTGATATGATGTTTCGGTATGTGCCTCATTCACTCAACTGTTACCTCTTAATGTGTGTTTCAGAGATCTTTAAAAAACAATTTCATTTTACTTTTAAATTTCAGATCATCGGATCTTTACTCGTTTAGGAAAAAACGATTCATTTTTGCTTTTTACTTAAAGCCCAAAGTTGTGAGTGTATAGCAGTTTGTTGTTTTTGTGCTTTCTGGATGTGAACTTTGGGTCCGTTGATATTCATAATCACTAGAAATGGGAATTGTATTTTAGTGAAATCTGCTTCAGCAAACAGCTCTGCTTTTTTCCAACTCTAGAGCCATGAGAGCCTCTGAGTGGTGCAAATGTTTTAGTTTCACACACACAACTGACTAAAGCTGTTAATAGCTGGTATCAGATCAAATTTGCATCTTAAACTTCTCAGTTGGGCTCCCCAGGCTCTGGTATTAAATAACCGTTGCTGTGCCTTGGAAAAGGCAGAGATTGTATTGTTGCAACACTGATAAAGTACTTACTGTAAAAAAAAAAAAAGGAGAAGAAGAAGAAAACACTGTGTGTGATTGTTGTTGCTGATATGTAAAAGTTCTGTTTCCATCGTCATGCGTTTCACTGGTTGGTGTTTCTACCTTTGTATTCTTTATGTGTGTCTTTATGCCAATGTCACAATTTTATCTCCCCTTTCTTCTCTTAAACATTAACCCCATTTTTGTAAAATCTGACAGTGATTTCTCAGTTGTATGAATCGAGTATGTAGCATTTTTTAAATTTTATACAACTTTTTTTTTTTAAAGAACTCTTTTTATCCCAGTCTGTCACTGAAATCCTGGACTTTTTTTGTTTAGCATTTCCTTTCATTGAGAGCAAATATCTGACTGCTTAAACTAAAACTCTGTTCAGGGATCTGATGAAATTATCTGAGGGTACACTAGCTGCTCTGATGTGATGTTTTGCAATGACTGATGAAGTCGTGATCTCTGGAATGCATTCAAATTCATGCCCAAAGTATTGATATGGTTGAAAGTCGAGCACCGATTATTGAGACTCATTGCAACACTTTTCTTTAGTGCAATCTCTTTGATTGACACATTTGTGCAATACCAGATGCCCTTTATATGTACATCAGCAGAAAGACTAAATTTGCCCAGTTTAAAATTCAAAACGTGGTAAAGGATTTGACAGACTTTTTAATAAAGACACACTTTCCCGGAGTATTATTTTCTTCGGACAGTTCCAACAGCAGTAAGTGGATCAGACAGAAATGATAAAGCTTAGGGTACATCCTACCACTGACACTAAAGTGTATTCAGAAGTATTGATAATGCAAACCCCTCCCCCGTGCCCCCCCAACACACACACACACAAATAAAATAAATACAAATATATATTTATACACATATGTCCTTATGTGATTGTATATTTTCATGATAAAAAGCATCATCTGTCCTGTTATTACAAGTGACAAACACCTCAACATCACATGTTGTGGTATTTGTCACTTTCAACGGGAGCTGTGCGTTTTAAGTAATATGCTGGTTTCATAGTTTATAATATTTATAGATAATATTTATAGTAGCATAAACTCTATTGAAAATGAACACTATTTACCATGTAGCTTTTGTATTGCTGTTCTGCTGTGGGCTATCAGCAACTCATCGCTGAGGAGAACCTGTAATCTAAATACGGCTTCTGGTTTGGTAGCTTAGGGGACCTTAACTGAAAGTATTTGCTTGATTTGTGGATAGATGAAATTTGGCAAAATTGGGTTTTAAAAACATGGTAAACTGTTAAACTTTAAAAACAGCATGTGGATTGAAGGAAGGTTTCTTGCATTGCACTGCTGTTATGAATATTCTGAAGTTTCCTATAACTTTCCACTCAAGTGCCAAATCAGATTTAGTCAGTCCCATTTTTTTTTATTTTTAGATATCAGGGTGAAGTGATATTGCTCCAGTAACAGAATGTTCAGTGTGACTCAAAAAAGGCATTCAATTTAATTTTGCAGTCACCAGTTTTATTTCAAGGTCATGAATTTACGTTTTTCAAAGGAGCCGTGGACCCACAACACACGTACTATTTGGGTAAGTTGCAGCATGAGGTGACTGTGTCATCTTCAGGTTCAGTTTCAGGCTGACAAACTCAGAACGGTGTAGAGAAAGAAAGTCATTATCTCAATAATGTAAGGCATTTACTTGCATTAAAGAAATCAGAATGTAAATAATTTTCTTGGATTATTTTTGTAAAATTTCAAGAAATATCTTAAATGAAATATTAAAATAAAGAATTTTAATACCCAATCACATTATGTTTTTTTTGTGATTTGTTTCATTAGCTGGGAAAATGAAAAAAGAAAAAAATGGTTGTAGTGCAGGAGGCACACGGACCAGAAGGGAAGTGTGGTCCTGCTCCTGAAATTCAGATAAATGATTAACAGAGTTTGTGTTAAGAATTCAAAACAAAGTGCAGGAAAAAATAACCTTTATTAAAGAAAATTCTGCTTTCTACGTCCACTGGAAAGGCACTTAAATCTGATTTTTACGTCCAAACAGCAGAGCGCAACATGAACATGTATTTATATTACCGGGAAAATGAACAATGGTAAATCACTAATAAAAAGCAAACATTTAAATATGTGGTGATGACAATCGCAGGTCCTGTTTCACAGTGACATGGATTTGTTTTGTTTGGATAATTAAAAGATATACAAAAAATATATATTAAAAAAAAAACAAAGACAATCTTTTTTTGTGACATAAAATATGAATCCCAGCAAACTGTGCACCTTAACACAAAATTGAGCATGTGAAGAACATCCAGACAAAAACCTAACTATGACTTAAAAAAAAAAAAAGTTTTACTTTATGTGCCAGATCTTTTTACAACTTCAAATTAAAGGAAAAAAAAACTAAACACAGACACAAAAACAAACAGATACTGGCTAAAACCTCTAACTACTGTCATCCATTATAGCTGTACAGGTATAACATCTGGCACATCGGCTGAAATACCGCAAAACAAAAGTGAAGCTCATTTATCTCAGTGCATCTGTACATGCAGTCTGTATTTGCATACTAAAGTTAAGCTGCAAGTGGCTGCACAAAAACAAGAGAAAACCTTTAGCATAAAAATATTTTTCTAACCATTTCACCACATTTATAGATCGCCTCAACTTTCCCCATATCTTGTGCAAAGTGGCAAAAACAAATGAGACAGAAAACACTCATTTTGTTTGATATTTGATATATTAAGTGCTCTGTGATCAGTCCTGAGTCACTTACTAACTGAACTCCAATTGCTTTGCACAATTAATCTGCCCGATAGCACACCCTTGAAAAAGAAAATCCTCTTAGTCAGGCTGCACCAGGCAGAAACAGATATTACTCATTCCATTTAAGCCAGTCTCGTGCTCTAATAAAGGTTTAAGTCTTTTGAAACCATTGCTGCTACCAGCCGAAAGCATGTTCCTCAGATGAGCCGGTCTTTAATTTGTAATTAAATACTACGACACACGGTGTTACAGATGGTAAAGCATGTGGTGCAATTGTCTGTGACTGAGCTAAGTAAACACTTTAACCTTTAACTTTTCATCTAATCTTCCTTTTTATTTCCACTGTCTTGCAGATTCTGAAAGGAGAGAAAATGAAAATATCAGTTAAAATAGTATACTGTATTATACAAGTCAACACTCCATAAAGGTTCAAAGTGTCAGTTAGTTGTTAAAGAAATGGATGAAAACCTGAAAGTGAACAGAATTTGCAGTCTTTCACTAGTGATTTGTGCTTTAAATGTTTCAAAACATACTCGAGGCCTAAGCTTAAATGATAAATTGATGGCTTCTTTGATCACGAAATATGGAGGGACCACATTGCTGATCCGAGGCTGCCTGCCTGATGTTAATTGTCTTGAATGTCACTTTGAATTGTTACATCTAGCTAGTGAACGACCCAGCAAATCATCACCCTGCTGTGTTCAGAGCTCAGCATTACCTGGAGCTCCTGGTGTTCTTTCAACAGCCTGTCATACTCCCTGGCGAGGCCCTCCATCTGTTTCTTCATTACATCTGCCTCTGAATGAGACTTCTTCAGACCTGGAGAGGAAAACAATGACACATGAGAACAAGGAATTCCCACCCCCCATGTCTTTGTCTACAGAAACTGACAAGTTATAAAAGCTACATTTGTTTCCAGGGAAGGTGTAGAGGACTGAAATATACACAGATATTAACCGTCTCCAGAAGTCTTCAGTTCTTCTTTCAGTTTCTCTACTTCATTCCTTAGCAGGTCCATGCCCTCAGCAGTAGCCCTATCACCCCGCCCTTCCATCAGAGTCTGATAACATAAAAATACATATATTCAAATCTTCAGTCAAATATAGTTATCCCAGTAACTCCAGTGGAAAACACTATGCATATTCCAGGCGTACAAACTGAACAGTCAAACCATCGAGCAGGCTATAAACATAAAATATGCTCTGGATGTGGATTAAGGGTTAAAGCTGAGTTGGGTAGCTTTCATTTCAATTCATCTTTATATGATTACAATCAACTGGGTACTCTGTTAATATAGCTTTAGATTATGTAAGCAACAAGCTAATATGTGCTATTAAAATCTGGACTTTGAAATTCTGTTTTATCATTCAATAACTGCGTAACTTATTCCCTGACCAATATGAGTTTCCCCACATGCAGTTCAAAGTGGGTTATTGATTACAAATAACAGATCTTTGTGCCATTACCTGTTTCAACAGTTCATTGTCTTTCATGTATTTCTCAGCAGTCTGGTTAGCATTCTCAGCCTGTGCTTGAAGAGCAGCCGTAGTCCCAGACGCTGACGCTAGCTGATTAATCAGAGTGATCAGTCGCTTCATAACGCTGCAAAAACACACAAAGGTTAGAGGAAAGCCAGGTTCAAAGTCCAGGTGTTGTATTAGAGCTCAGACTCACAGCCACAGGAAGACGGCAAAACCAGAGATGTACAGATTCCTCTGGGCTCTAAAAAGCTTCATGTGCAAGTGGTCGAACATATTTGGTTGCAGCTTGGCATCGGCGCCGTGCTCTTTAGATGAATACTTTCTCACTTCACGGACAGCATCTTTAAAAACCACAAAACAATAAGACAGACAGATGAGTTACTATACAGAGATTTGAGTTTTAACTTGTATGATCGTCACAAGATTTTTTATATTTTTTTAATCAGACAAAAAGAAAAAGAAATCAGCCATAAGTCCAAAAGTAGCATTAAAAATACAGACAGGGATGATTGTTTGATTACCGAGGAAGAGAACAATGAGTATTATGATCATGGTGAGAAACACTTTATTCCAGAATCTCGACATCCAACTCCAGATCCTCAGTTGGAAAATGCTCTGCCATCTGCACAAACATTTGAAGTCACATCACTATGGTGCACAACATAACATTTCTTACAGGATTACTACAGCTGACAGTATATTTGACGCAGAAACAAACACCACACTTTGCTGCCAGTGGTGAGACAAACCTGACACATATGCACAATGTCGTCATTATTTAGTGTTTAGTTAGTACCTTTTTCAGCAATCCAAAGTACCACAAAGTGCACAATACAGATGAAGAAATGAGTTCAGGCAGGGTGGAGTGGGTGTAAATGAGTTTCAGGGGTAATTTGTGACAGAAGGATGTCAGCAAAGGTGAAAGGAAATGTTCAGAGAGACCTGCTATGATGTGTGAGTTAAAGATGTTGGCAGATTTTAATTTGAGAGTTATCAGAACAGACAAGATTAGAAATGCATACATCAGAGGGACATCTTAGGTTGAGCAGTTTAGAGAGGCAAGGTTGAGATGGTTTGGGCATGTGCACAGGGATAGTGGATATACTGGACAAAAGATGTTGAGCTACTCAACATGAGAAGGAAAAGAGGAAGACCACAGAAGAGATCCGTGAATGTAGTGAAGGAGGACAGCTGGGTTGGTTTGACAGAAGAGATAGGATGAGATGGATCCACTGTGGGTACCCCAAAACTCAGCTACCAAAAGAAGAAGAAAGGGTCTCCTTTGTCAACAGAGACCTGAGTGCAAAACCATATTCAACTTGAGAACAGAGTGATAGTTATACCTACCTCCTGGCAGAGATAAAGGGTAAACAGAGGATGACAATGACGCCAATTTCCACATAGAGAAAGAGAGCCACAGCAGTCCACTGCAACGTCATCTTTGCTGATGGCTTCTGAAGCTAAACCAACCAAAAGACCGGAAACCTAACAGAAAAGAAGAAAAGGGAAAGGAATTGGTCTCACCAGCCTCCCTCAACAAACTTTCAGGTACAGAGAAGGTAAGCTACCTATCGTACGTGGCCATTTCTCAGTAATAACACTACCGTTGAAAAAGACTGCAATAATCTCGAAACCAGTCTATTCACCTTCACGGAAGCTCGCAGAGGCTTGGAGTGAACTGTCAAACCGCTGTTACTGTAACCTGGTTTCACAGCATCACCGCAACAAATACGTGCAAATAAAGTGCTCGTTTATATGTTTAACGGCTAGGTACTTTCAGCGATTTCACTCTTCCATCTTTAGCCAGCGTTCAGTATCAAGCTTGCATTAACACATTAGCTAACGCTAACATGCAACTAACGCAGGTGATATAGAAACATACATTTTTAAAAACTATTTAAGACTATTAGAAGGCCTGCTATAACACGTTATGCTAGATTCCAAGTAGACATATATGAAACTTCCAAAATACCGTAAAAGCAGCAACTGAGATACTTACTAGTTAGCTTTTGAAATCAAACAGGGCAAAGTTTGTCTTCCTCCATCAACGAGTCCTCCTACCGCCTCTTCTGAAAAAATAGCTTCCGTTGCAGTTTTTCAAAATAAAAGCTGTGGCGCTATTACATTTTTTAATCTAACAATATAAATGCGGTCCGTCCTACGTACAATTATTTTCCTCAGTTATTGCTATTCCTTTTTAAACTGTAGTGCTGTTTTAACACCCCTTTCATTTTATGATATTGAAGATTTTCGTTATAGGGAAGATTGTGACATTTACGTTGAAGGCAAATAATTAATTACTTGAAGCCATTTTTTCCTTCATGACAAGGAAATAACGAAATAAATTTCTTACACTTCATATTGATTAGCCACTCTCAGAACACTGAAATATCTTTTTCTTTTAAACCCCTGAAGCCAATAGAAATATTGCATCTCAGTAATGCTTTACATAAACATGACAAACAAAAACAAACTACGCATGTATAGAGATGCACTCTTCGTCAATCACCACGATTATTCTATATTCTGTTTAATAACCTACTATTGCACACTTGCAGAAAAAAAGAAAGCAACAGAGACAGAAATTGCACAGCTATAGATTAAAAACATTTATTGAGCATAAAAACAATAACAATAAAAACTAAAGTCACACCGTTAATTTTCAATGTGGTCATGTCCTGAGATCGTGTACTGATCCATATGTATTCTGGAGGTAATCTATTACAGCTGAAGTACTGGACAGAGAATTGAACACTTTTCTCTCCGGCTGCGAGCTAACCCTCTCCAGCATGTAGATAAGATGATGGTGGAAGCATGTGAACGGAGTGCCCTGTTCAACAGATATGTCCACCCAGTCCCATATACACTGCAAAGGAGTGTCCTCATAGCCAGCAAACATGGCAGGGTTAGCAAGTAACCCACGTGCAGCCATGACACCTAATAAAAAAGATAAGAAAAAAACATGAGCCAAATAGAAAGAAAAACTGCCACAGTTAGAAGTATATTTGTTACAATGTTGCTGAAAACAAACATACCATCAACACCAGTGAGCTCGTGGGTCAACTCCACATCCCGGAGATACTTTATGTCGCCGTTGGCAATGACAGGGACAGAAACACTGTCTTTAATTGTCTTTATAGCATCGTAATGGACTGGTTGGTGGCGTTCTTCTGTTGTACGACCATGGACTGTTATCCATGACACACCGGCTGATTCAGCCTTTTGACATAGATCCACTGTCTGCCTTAGGTCCTTGTGAATTCTGTGAAGGATAACAGTAACGGTATTAATATACCAATAATAAGTAGGATCATAATCATAACTAGTATTGTTTTAAATAATCTTCCTTTGGTTGCTCCCTTTAGGGTTACCAGGGCAGACCATCTTTCTCCATCTCACTCAGTTTCTAGCATCCTCTTCTGTCACACCAACCCTCTGCATATCCTTCTTCACCACATTCACAGTGCTCTTCCTCTTTTCCCCCTAACTGGCAGCTTCATATTCAACATCCTTCCACTAGCCCTCCTCTGCTCATGTCCAAACCATCTCAACTTTGCCCCTCTAAGTTTTCCTCCAAACTGCTCAACCAGAGCTGGCCCTCTGAGGTACTCGTTTTTATTCCTGTCCACCCAGGTCACTCCCAAAATCTGAACATCTTTAGCTCAACCAACTTCAGCTCCGGTTACTGCCTTTTTGTTAGTGCCACACTCTCCAAACCATAGCAGGTATCACTACCATCTTGCAAATCTTCCCTTTCCCTCTTGCTGCCATCCTTCCACAAATCACCCCCTGACACTTGTCTCCACGCTCTCCACCCTGCCTGCACTCTCTTCTTCACCTCTCTTATGCACTGTCCATTGCTCTAGATGATTGACCCCAGGTATTTAAACTCATCTACCTTCACTCCCTCTACATCTTGAATGTTCACCATCCGGTCGTTAAGTCTGACGTCACTAGCCGTGTCTGGGCCTAAACTCCGCTGCAGGTCCATATATCAAACGATCACTTATGGCATTACTGAGAGTTGAAAAACTGTCTAAAGTCTTTCATCTTTAATAAAATGATCAGCATTCAGCCCTACCATATGTAATAACTGAGTTTAACATCCAGGCATCCATGAAAATGGAATTTATGACATTTAACGGAGTTAGAAGTTAGCAGGAAGTTAGCTTGCTAGTTTCTATCTAAATACAATATAGCATGTCCTGACTGCGGGGTTTTGGAAACAAATTAAAACGTACAGCTCTGTTATCATTTCCAACATAAATGAAGACAGAAAACTAAACAGCAGTGACGTTTGTAGAGTTACTGAAGTTTGGCTAGCTGGTATATAATGATGTGCTACGTGACCGCTAGCGACACAGCTATGTTAGCATAATATAAACAAGCTAACTGGTTTTCCACTCGATGAAAGTTAACGTGAGTGTTCTCAGTGGTCAGGAACAAATGCAATCGCATGGCAGGATGCTGTAAAAGGACCAAACTTCAGCCAGGAGAATAATCCATCCACAATACGAGGTTAGTCATTCATATACTGCTGCATGGGCTGGGCTGTAGTTACATCATAGCTTTATTTAAGCATCAGAGCTTAAATAAATGATTAGCGGTAATAAAAGCCAAGGGAGGTCAACAGTGATCACTGACTGTTTTAGGAGCTTTTTGAGATTAAATAGATAAAAATACAAAACATTAAACATGTTAACAACACAAAAGCCATAATATACGCAGACTACTTTAGGCCCGGAAGTAGGATTCGTCGCGTCATCACTTAACGACCGGATTCCACCTGTCTCCTTCTCATTCACAAACATGTATTCTGCCTCACTTTATTCACTTTAATTCCTCTTCTGTCCAGTGCATACCTCCACCTCTCCAGCCGCTCTTCCATTTACTCCATACTGTGCCTACACAGTGTCGTTCACAAACATCACTGACAGGTACAGTTATAAAGTTATATATTATAAAGGGGTCATAATTCTTCAAAAAGAAACAAAGCTTAGTATGTGTGTTTTTTTTTTTTTTTTACCTTATTTTAATTGATGCTGTGTAGTTTGGATTGTCTACTTGATTTCTGACGTGTCTCACCATGTCTTTAACAAGTTCAGGCTTGTTAATAAGGCATGCACCATACCCAGCTGACATAGCCCACCTGAAAACAACACAAAAAAAAAGATACTGAAGCGTTCTGAGTACACTGGGTTTACAAGATTTGTACCTAACTACTGGTCCCAGTAACTCTTAGTTACTATCTGGAATAAAATGTAAATATTCAGAATCAACAAAGAAAAAGCTACTCCGTACAATCACATTGTTTAAATAATGAAAAGTGACAGCATTAGTTTAAACTATCAGTAGCTGCACCTCTGGGGGCAGCCGCAGTTGAGGTCAACTCCATCTGAGAAAGGTGCCACTGCACAGGCTGCATCAGCCAGACTCTGAGCATCGTGGGCAGCAAACTGAACTATCAGAGGTCGGTCACCTGAGCAGATAAACAAAGAGTTGTAAACCATCATCATGTCAACAATAGCAATACAGACAATACTGACATTAGTAAATTTTAGATTATGTCGCAGGGAAAATCTCTCTGTTTGAAGAAACTAGGTATGAAGTGCAAGAAATCAACCTAGTAGCTCATTCCAGCTCATATTACAATGTTACTCACGTTCATTAGTAGTGAATTCACTGTCTCTGGCTTTGATTGAGCGCAAGAAGTCAGCTGCAACGATCATTGGAGTGAAGCAGATATCGCAGTTGTACTTCCTAACCAAGGACCTGAAAGCAAGCCTGAAAGAAATAAACATTAGCACAGTGAGCATCATTAACTGTACACGTGTTTCACCAGTAGCCATCCATAAGCAACGGAATTGTAAATTACAGTTAAATAAATGACAGCTTTCACTTACTTTGAGTATCGAACCATTGGGGCACAAATTTTCAGTACTTTTCCCTTTTCAAACATGTCCATGACACTCGTGTTGCCGTTAGCGGTCTTCATTCTTCACATAAGCGGCCAAATGTTAGCCACGTAGCGTAACAAGCTAACTATCTCAATATGCACGTGAAGCCTTTCGCTGTTCAAATATACTATTGTCCGACATCTATGGTATTACTTCAAGGCTAAAAGAAGACCCCACCTCACAGTGTAAAACGCCATTCTGCTAAACAGAGATACGCAGGTATGACTACATGGACCTCAAGACGACACTCACGGAAATGTGCCCACTCAGTGGTACAGGGGAGGAAAAAATGCGGGCGTGTGTTTGGGACTTATGAACTGTTACGTCATGCAACAAGATGTATGTTTATGTATTTAATCTTTTTTAATTTATTCGTTTTGTAATATAACCTCCAAACATACGCTATAGCTATTTCAGAGTGTAATGTGTATTTTTTCAAATAAATAATCATGAAAAATAAAGAAAATGTTGTTCGACGCCACGACCACACCTTTACGTCACGCAATGCGACCTTCAGGTTCTGCGGGGGAAGTTAGCTTTTCAGCCTTCAAAAGACTAAAGCGCGAGATTAAAGAGCAATGCTGGAATAGAAGCTTGCTGATTGATAGGTGAAATTTGAAAAGATGAAGATGTTTACGCTAAAGAAATAACAAAAAACACAGTATGTGAATATTTATGTTTTAAAAATAAAGTACCACCCAAATGCTTAGTAAACACTTTTTTCATTATGTTAGGAAAATTGAAAATAAGTACAAATAGATTGAAAAATGTGCGTGCGTGGAATTACAGTATAATAAGGCAAAAGCAGAATTTGTATCATACTAATGAGCTTGAAAGTCAGTTCTATTGTAGGTATGCATTTATTGTACCAGAAGAGTGTTTGGCATCACTAACATGCTGAAAAATAAAGCTGTTGCCATTAAGGTGCTTTCCAGAAGGTACTGCATAGTGGATATTATGGTACTTTTACATGTTCATAATTCTATCAGTTCTGACAAGATCCCAAACACAAGTGACGGAAATGCAGTTCCTTCTTGACAGTCCTCTCTCAATTGACTCAAACAGCAGATGGATAAACTGTATGGGTAGATGCATCTCTCAGGTCCTGTTTCAGTTCTCTGTTGTATATATATATTTCCTAAGAACATTATTTTCATACTGTTCATCTGCTAGTTTGATTATATGTGTGTGTTTTAGGACTTAGATGCAAAATATATGGAAGAAGTTCTAAGCAGGAGTTCATGGTTCCTTTTCTTATTAGGTCAGACCCATTCTTTTCCATTTATCCTCATCAGGGTCGTCAATCCCATCTAACAGAGGGCGAGAGGCGGGTACATCCTGGACTGGTCGCCAGTCTGTCTCTGGGTCACATGGTTTATGAATAATGAAAAGTGAAATTATGCTGCAGGAGGTTTCTGCAACATTCATACTCTCCTCTAATCAGGGCAGACTTGCCAAAGGTGAAAGTACTTTTTGAAGAAACTCACCTTGGGCAGCAATGCTTTAGACATATTGAACTAATGCTCACAATGCTAATAAACAGAGCACAAACTTTAAACATGAAGAATTTTGATGATAGCCAAATTATTGCACTTTGCCTCTGTGGCCACAAGAGGGCATTACAGTAACACAATTATACAAAAACCAAAAAGAGTCCGACTTAAAAGGGTCAATTCACCCCACATCAAAATATATTTTGATGCTGTCGACTTAAAAAAACAAAAACAAAAAACCAACACACATCAGTATATCCTGATTACTTAAGTTAGATCTTCAGATTTAATAAGGCATTGTCTGGACAATAGGTTAGACATTCTAACTAGCATTTGGTCTGTGACCATGAAATAGTTCAAAACAGTTTACAAATGTAAATTAGAGGTCAGTCATTTTTTTCCTCACTCCATATCTTGTTCTTTTAACAAATCTCTTTATTTTAAACTGGCACTGAATATGTGACTGATGTGGGGGGAAAAGAAGAAGAGTCAACCAATACACCAATTAAAATTTTAAAAAGAAATTACAAAAATACTCCTCAGCACACCACACTTGTGTAGAGAGTCATTTAACCATCTGATAATAAAAAAGTCAGAATCAAAATATCAACAAGATAAATACAAACTCCAAACAGGTCACAGGAAAAGTTGTAGCAGGGGAATGCAGCTTGTTACTTTGACTAGTAAGCTAGTAAAGTATACCAACATAGTATCCACTTCAGTAAACTCCACACTCGTGATTCATCTAAACTACCTGCTTGTTCAGTTTAAGCTTACACACGATTATGAATAGAGAAGTTTCCTTAATCCATCAATATTTACATCATACAATATTAAGTGCGGCCTTTAACAGTAGCTAGAGGCAAGGCTTGCAAAGAGCTTAAGTTGTTGGCTGTGCACAAAAAAACAAAACAAAACCAGCCGTTTTGTACAGTGTGGATAAGTTAGTGATATATTTTTTTTAAGCATATATATTTAAAAAAAAAAAAAAAAAAGTGTTTACTGCTCTTCTGCTCCTTGAACATCCTCAGCAGTGTTAAAAGGTGCTCCTGTCTTTAGCTACAGCCTCATCGCTTTAAAGATAATTTTTAAAGAAGCCACTCACACGCTTGACCAGCTTAATGCAACACAATTTGCTCAGAGCAAATATGCATTGTCCTCATTATGGTCCATATTGTTTCTACAGCTAATAAAAACAACACATCATTACGCGTCTGGAAACCTTTCAACCAACTACAACCTGAAGCATTCAAAAGTAATACCCATGCTAGTGGAGAGCTTCATTCATTGGCAGGGATATAAACATGTCCTGACATGGTCTGAATATTTAATCTACTCAAACCATGTCTTACCTGCTTTGTTCTCTGTAACATGTTATAAACACACTTCTTAAAATGATAGCAGGCTACACAAGTGTTAAAAAAAGACAAGACAGCAGGTCAGTGGCAACTAGCCTTAAGGGAGCACCAATTTAGGGGCCGAGGGAATGAGAGCATGTCCCCGGCCATCTCCCCCCGTGATTCCACTCTCACTGAGGTAACTTTCTGTTGGCCACAGCATCCAGCTCTACGCTGGAGAGGAAACGCCTGGACAGCCGGTGACAGTTGTAGCTCAGCTCTGTGGTGTAGATGGTGCTGGCTTTCTTGGGGTAGATGATGGTGGTGCTCTTGAACTGCTTGGGGCGATGGCGAGGCTGGAACTCTAGCTGTGTCACGTAGTGGCGCCAGGTGCTGTTGGACACAGCCATAACGGTCTGCCTGCAGTGCTCGAGGCTTTGGCCCCACGGCTCCAGGCTGACATTCTGGATGAAGTGGCGGTCTGAGTCATAGTGCACTGAGGAGGTGTATCTATGGATAAGAGAGAATGCAGCGATTTTAGTCAAACAAAATACAGCAAAGCTAACTTGTGAGAAAACAGTGCCACTTTTCTCTTGTACATGCTTTTTGGGCTGTCACATCAAAGTCAACACACCTCATTTCCTTTGGTGGTAATGGATCAAGTGCTATGCCTTCCCCAAAGGACAGCGGGTGTAGCTGTGGGAAAGATCCAGCAGGTAAAGCTGGAACCTGCAAAACATGAAACAGACCCTCAGTGGATACAGGGGAACTTTGGCCCAGTTCAGAGCCACAGGCAGTTTAAACAAAACGTTTTGGTTTTTTACGCATATAAACAAATAACTTAAAACAAATGTATGTTCAGTGCTGAAGTGGCCTACTTCTTTACTTAAAAGAGGGCTGTTGCCTAGTAACTTCAATAACCTCTATTTTATGTCTCAAATCAATAGCTGTGCAATAGCAACATGCAGTCAAAAGTAAAACAGTCATTTTTAAGAGCAAGAAGTCAGATTTCAGGTGCAGTTCACGACCATTTGTTTTGCTCCGACAGGAAACTGATGGGTTAGATCACAGGATGTAGTGAGACACACTGGTGGTACGTACCAGGGAGCCCCTTCCTTCGTCTTCAGACACAGAGCTCACTCCACCGGCTTTATCTGCGGACACAGGCAGCAGCCAGGCACTGGGGCTCGGACTAGGGGGTAAGCCAGAGTCCGGGCTATCAAGTCCTCTCTCAGCCCTGCAACTCATATCCAGAGGATCTCCTTCACATAAATTTGGCAAGTTCAAACTGCCAACCATTTCTAGGTACAAGTTGCAAAATCCCAGCGAGTAAGAGACAGGTTACGAAAGAGGATTCCTTCCAGCGCGCAGTCCGCCGTATTCTTCTTCTTCTTAATTATTCCGTCACAGAGTCCCGCGGTGTAGCTGCTAACCTCTTCCCGGACAGCATTCACGGCTGCACGCTGGAAAAGTCATCAACCAGGCGGTAAATCAGTTTCCTTCCCTCCACAACTCCAAAGCCAGAAACTCGAGCTTTCAAACTTCTTTATCTTAACATCTCAAAAACGCCGAGCACTTTATGCCACCTCCACGGTGAAGACATTCAGAGAGACTTGAGCAGGTTTGTTTCTAAGAAACACTGAGCTTGTCCTGCTGCCCGCGGGTCCTCTTCAAACTTCTTCCCCCTTCAAAGGGGGCTTTCAGCTCCACGAACACAGAAAAGGAAACGCCTTTCGAATCACTTGAGTGGATGCTGATTGGTCAGAAGATAATTAGCAACAAGAGACCGGGCCAAGCATGGGAACTTTTCCAGATCCTCATTCAATTGCAACCTGGCGAAATCAGGTTGATGCGTTTTCCTGGTATTGTTCGAAACGCGCAAGTGAGAAAAAAAAGTAGTGTACGCCCATGTTATGAAGCATAAGGAAAAACTTTATGCTTTGCACTGTTGCCCGTGGAACACAGGCAATTCAAAGCAGTGGCATTTTGCACCTGAAGGAACTAATGCAGGAGTATCAAACATAAGGCCTGGGCACAGGAATGGCAAAGACTTTTTCCTAACCCAATTTTCCAAAATGTGAAGGAGTGCATATAGATTTTGATTTTTTTTAAACTGTATTTTCATAGGACTAGCGTTTCCTATTGATAAAGACCACCGCCCTGCCGGTATTCATACTACACCAAAGTAATAAAAGTAATGGATACAAAAAAAAAAAAAAAAATCAGTTAACTTACAGAAAATGTTTTTATTTTTTATTTTTTGAATTAAGTCCACATTTTAAAAAACTTGTTCTCCAGTTTTACAAGTTTATGTAGTTTTACTAGTCTGGCCAATGTAGCATAACAGAGGACTGCATGTGGCCCAAGATGTAAAATAATGTGCACACTAAATGCAGCCATCTATTTTGCCAATGAGGACTTATGGAGTTGGGAGACACTGATGTCAAAATGCATAAACACAGCCAGGGAAAAGGCATCGGATAAGGTTTTGGTGTCTGCAAGCCAAATTTGGAATATATTTGACCTTGAGATCAAAAAACAAACCTATTTGTGCACTTTTATGGACACACATTCACTAAAAGAAAACCTTTACCTTCTATCAGTAAAGATGATTTTTAACAGAGGATTAACCTTTACAGAATATGACTACACACTTGTGCGATTAAGGTCAAAGACAGCCTAAGTGTTAAAAACTGAAGGGAATCCAAAGATCCCGTTTGCTTAAAGAAGCTACGAGTTCAGTTTGGGTCACGGGACAAACACCGCAAAAACAATCAGAACACCTATGATCACGCCCCCTTTTAATGAATGGCACACAGATTTCAATCCCACACTGAATTAAAACAGATGAGCAAAAAAAGAAAACCGACGGTTATCCTTGAAGTATAGTATTTTCAGCTTTAATTAAGATCAGGCCTCCTGGAATAGTCGAGAGAAGCAGCCAGAAGCTCTCTGATTAGAGTTTAGTCAACAACTCCACATTCTGCAAAACAACAAAAAACTGTGCAACAATTAAGTAATGTTACAAAACTCAGGCTTTAGTGTAATAAAACCACAGACGTACATGACATGTGTAACAACATCAAACAGTTAAGGAAGTTTCCTCATAATCCACCCTCAGCTTGGGTAGGCATCAGTCAGAAAACTCAGTCAACTTTGTCCTCCTTCTCCACGACGACCGAACGCAGCACAATGATGGAGTCTTTGCGATGAATAACCGCAACAAAGTTGAAGGCCATGCCAGCCTACGCTTTTCAAGATGCGATTTCACAGCCTCTTCTTAATGAGCTTCTCTAGTTTGCGGATACGTGAGGATTCCTGCTCAGGGGTGGGGGTACTGAAGGACAGAGAGGGCCCACCGTCTGCCCCTGAGGGCGGAGTGGGTAGCCTTTGCCTGAAGAGCTCCAGCATGCTGCTCTGCTCGCTGCGCTTCAGGCCCTGCGCACACAAAATAAAAATAAAGCACACACAAATATATGTTTAAAATAAATAAATAAAGGATGCAGGATAACAACGACTGGTAAATGAACCTATGCAGCACAGCCTTATGGGAGATATCGTTGAAAGATAGATGAGAAAATCCACACTGGCAGAGACAAGCTAACTGACCTTCATATCCAGAATCTTCTGGAAGGTCTCGGGATTGCCATCAGCCAGGAGCTTGATGTAGTTATCAACAAACACCACCGGAGGTTCATGTGGGGCCATCACCACCTGCAGAAAAGTAGAGTTTAGGATTGTTGATGTCGCCTTCCCCCCCACCACAACCACCAGCACCAACCACCTTCCTGTGAGCCATCACACGATGACCCGAGAGATCTTTAAGTGATCCCATATGGGGGCAGCTATGGGCCAAATGGGAGGAAAAGGAGGGGCTCCAGCTGATGGAGCCATGCAGTTCTAGCTGCAAACAAAGTTTAGATTATACTTCTATATTTAGGCACTTCTCCTTTTACACACCAATTACCTCAAGCACCAGTGGATCACCCGTAATTATTTTGGAGGTATAATGAGTCTAGGTGAAAATCAGCTTTACTGAAGAGCAGGCAAAAAAAAAAAAGTTTAATGGGGCACAATTTTTCTGGATTTAATCCTCTTGGTTGTTTTTTTTGTTGTTGTTTTTTGTTTTTTCCCTACAACAGAGACTGGGTGGAAAACGCAGATCGGTTAGCATTTCTTGAAGCCGCTACAAAGAAGGAAGACCAACACATGGCTGACAGACCACCCCTATTCCCATCTCATGCATACGCATCCACAGAAGGGACCAGCTCACAAAATGTTTCTCCTATCCGTCACTTAACAGAGTCTAGAGTCTTTCAAGCTTTGGTTCCATCTTCACTTGAGGTAAAATAAATGAGAAGACGAGCTGCCGAGGGAGTGAGCGAGTGGAGGAATCAGAAGCAAAAGACAGAGCGAGTGAAGAGCAAGCATCAAAGGCTCAGGATCGTGTGGAATTCTCTGCTTTCTTACAAGCTCTGCTGACTGAGTGATTTACTAAGCAACTGTCCTGGAGCCAGGCCAAGAGCAAGGCCTGTAGGGACCCTTGTTAAAAAAAAAAAAAAAAAAAAGGAAAAAGAAAAAAGAAACAAAGAAAGATGGAGATGCAGTTTAGAAGGAAAATGGGCATTAAAAGGGAGAGAGAACCAGAGTAAGTGGGGTGGGGGGATTTATCACAGTGAGAAGGGTAGGGATGAGAGCTACCTTTAAAATACTCTCTAAAAGAGAAGAGAACTTCAAAAGTGGGAAAGAGAGACGGAGCCATAGCAGGCTGGGCTGGGTGTGGAAAACAGCCACGTCTCAGAGGCTTTGTACTGGCCAGGAGAGGCCGTCTCAGACGGACCAAAAAATTCCGATGCACTTTGAACATAACTAAGTACTGGCTCGCAAAACAGACAGCCCAAATAAAGACAGGTGACAAATTAAAGGAAAAAACCATAAGGAAAAACGAAACACACCCATTTCATCTTTTCCAGGATGACAATACTCCCATCCACACACAGGGAATCACAAAATGGGTTGACGAATAAGAAAATAACACATGCTATGACTTTGTCGTCAACAGGTCGCAAATGTGATCACAAAAGGCCCTAAATAATAACACACGCACACATATACACAGAAAATTGTCCTATCTATAAAGCATGGTGGAGGGACCATTGTTGTTTAGAACTGTTTTGTGTTTTGGAACTGTTAAAAACAAAGTAATATTCTGAGATAGGCAGGCTGGTGACCTAAAAAGCTGCTACAATAAACATCTCATGGAGGTTGCTCTTGATAACTGAGGTTCCCTAGGTTACCAAATTCAAGCATACCAGGGAGCAGATGGAGTGATTTCTCAGTAGGTTTCATTTATTTTTGGCACATTATTTTATTTTGTATAGATGTTATTTATTTATTGTGATTACTTCTTGGCCTTCTTTTAGCGCCAATGTGCAACAGTACCGCAATTTCATTGTACTATTGTACAAATTATGAGTGTGTAGTGACAATAAAGAGGTAAACTAAAAAAAACATGCCTGTGTGTTATCAGTTTTATCTAAAATTCGATTAGAGCTCCAACTGAAATTTTGGTCATTTTAAAAGGTTAAACACAAAAACATTAAAGACTGCAGTTATCCTCTGTTTTATGGAGCATTCTAGCAGTTTTCAGGTGATTGTTTTGCTCCATGACACAAAACCTAATATTTTGGTGGTGGCACACTCAATGTGGACTGCCTGCCCCTACCTTTATAAGCTAAAGAGGCAGAGTCTGAGACAAAACTGAGCAAAAAAGCAGAGCGAGTGCTGGATGTGTATGAATCACATCACAGTGTCAGAAAAACAACCCCAAGTAAATCATTATGTTGTTCCACTTGTGCTGTCAGTGAAGTGTTTGATAATCTATTAACCATAACTCTACCTCACACACGCAGCTTGTTATGCTACTCAGGAAGCAAGCATAATCCATGTCTGCTGCTTTAAGTATAGTATAGTAACATCTACTCGCAACAAAACACCATGGTTTTGATCTTCATTTGGTTCACAAATGTTGTTATTCTTATAATTCTAAGATCAGCTGATTTAAATACTAACTATTTTAAACTCTAATTTACCCCCATGGAATTCAAGTTCTCCAGGGTATAAATGAAAACTTGCAAAACAAAGCTGTTTCCGTTCAAAGAACTTAGACTGCACTTAATTAATTGACAAGTACAAGGAATCTGCTTTAATCTCGGAGCTTTAAATACTTAAATTGCTCCTTTAACGCTCCCACTGAATTGCAGTTTCTCAGGAAGACGGATTTTAATTCCAAGCCACAGCATCACAGAGTGTAATTTAAAACTATCGTTGAGGTTAGGCAGAGGAATTCTCGTATTGACCTCCTTTCATTGGGATTGTCTTTCAGAGGCTTCACTCTAAGCTCAAGGTGGAAGCAATTACCTACAAGGAACCTTGATGTTACACAAAGTCAATGCTTAAATCGTTGGATAGTACAAAAAGCTTCTCTTTACCGTCTAAAAATAGTTACAGTAATATATCTTCTTTACATATAGTCTATATTATCATTCAGTCTATCATATCATTAAAAATACTCCCTGTTAATGTATTTACAATTTACAGTGAATTTTCCTCAGCAGTTTGTTTGGTATCAAGTTTTTGGTTTTTTGACATGTCTGCTGTATCAGATTTCCAGCCTTCGGAATGATTATTCTGTCTCCAGTTGTCACAGTAATGCATATAAATCAATCAAAGTTAGCAGCTATGTCTGTGAGAGCTTTCCACAAGTCATGCAGATCACATTCCAGCTAAAGGGGCCCACTGGCAGTCGAATTCAGGAAAAAAAAATAAAAAGAAGCAGACAGTTGTGGGTTGATGTGAATGAATTAACATAATTCTATAATATGAAAGCCTTCTTAATGTGTGGCAGATGAGTGGAAATGTACGTACGCACATTCAGGGCATTTATCAGGCAGACAAAGACAGGTTCTACAGAGGCCTTGTGGAACAGAGCGTATCCCTGCAGACAATGGGCTGAACAGACGATCGAATATGAAATGGTTAGGAGGGTTTGCAAAGACAGAAAATGTCTAAGACAAAACAATGTTAGTGCGCCCGAGGGCCAGAATCTAAGCTAGGGTGTTAAAAGCGCCATCAATCTAAACTATTTCTTATACAGTCTCACAGAAATCCACTCCCTTACTGGGAAAGCTTGGCCAACATAGCATGATCAGAGCAGGTCACACTTAATCACACATCAAGACTGTCCATCTTTTAGAGGAAAGACGGCCTCCTGGGAGCCCAAGAGGAAAATCAGGGACAGGCGGGTGTTTTCTACCCTCGTGGGACAGTTAATTAGGGCGAGTTAATCTATGGCATCCGCATACCAGTGTCCTCAGGAGCCTCATAAGGGCTGATCCCAGTGACTGCACTCCACAGCTGAAAACAACGTCCTGCATACAGCATGCCATTCTGCACGTGTGAGTGTGTATTTTTCCGTGAGTAGACACAAGGTTATAAGCATTTATTTATTTACTCACTCATACCTTTCCACTGGCTCAAAGTCAACCACATACTGAGTTAAGAGTATGAGCGTGAGTATTACGTTGGCCTGTTTAGCATTCATTAAAACAGCAGTGCATTAGATTTGTTCCTATTCTTTCATTACCTCCTGTGAGACGCTTTATTTTGTGGAAACATGCTTATAAAGTGTTAGTGTAAGGGGGGTTAAGGAGACAATTAAAGGACTGTTCTGCCCAAAATAAACTCAAAGTAGATAATCTGCTCAAGTGACTCAAGACAAACATTTAAAAGCTGGCTCGCCCGTCCAACCACAAACACTCGCAGGAGAAATGTTTGTTCAGTCTATTGTTGAGATCGGTGGAAAAGCAGTTAGCTGTAGGTCGTGCCAGATTGTTCTCGGTTAAATGTTAGTGTCAGCACAAAAGCTCGTGTTTAACTGGATCTGTCAAGTTTCGACATCAAATCTGTAAAACGGCAAATAAAGGATAAAGAAAAAACCCAAAAACCCTTTACACTGCACCTACATAAAAGGCTCTATCTTACAGGCGAAGCCTTTAAAGGTCAGAAAATGAAGCTTCAGTTGTTAAAAAAAGGCCAGCAGGAATTTAGCCACCTAAGTTAAATATAATAAAATCTTAAGTGACCCATAAAGAATAACTATCATTGATACTGTGTTTAAGTTTAACTATATGGTATTTAAAGCTCTCATTTAAATCCATCGGTTTAAGATTCTTGGTTTATGCAAGAAGTGTAAACCAGCGGCCGTAGAAGCAAGGTTAAGTGGTTTTCCAGCATACATTTAAGGACGGTTAACTGGGATTGTTTTCATACTTGCACAAACATTCACTTGAAAGCTGCCAGGAAATACGTGCCTGAATCAAACAGCTGCACCGAAGTCAAGCTCACATTAATGCCACCCCTCCCACTCCTTACCTTAAGTATCATCTCTGCACGAGTCATGCCTTTAACCACTATCTTGGTGTAGCTGGCAGGTGCCTTGCGGAGCACCTGGGAGCCTATGGAGGGCAGATCCAACAGGACCGTCTTCAAGGAGTGAGTGTCGAGGAGAAGCTGGTGGGATAGTTTGCGCAGCACTTAAACTCAGCCTTATACAATCAGTCGCAAGTAAATGTATCCAATCAGAACCATAACTTTTCAGACAATTATAGTAGGAGTTTTCTGTTCACCACAACAGTGGATTTTAAATCAACCTATCGTGATGTGACTAAAGTGCAGACTTTCAGCTTTAATTTAAGGGCTTTAAAATGGTATTGCATTAACTGTTTTAGAAATCAAAATCCAACATGCCCCGCTCATAACGGTGCCTCCACCATGTTTGATAGATGATGTGATTTGACTTAGATCAAAGCTATTTTCCTCCTTCTCCATCACTTTATTTTCCTATCAGTCTGATATCAGGTCATTCAATAGATGTTTTCTGGCAAACTCTAATCCTGAGTATAACCATTCATTTGCAACACTTTGTATTTATGTTCATACAGGAGTCTCTTGATTGTAGTCTTTGTTAATGATATGTCTACCTCTTTGACAGTTGTCTTGAGAAGGTAGGTGTATCATTTTCTATCATTTTTTTCAGTTTTCCAAGTCAGTACATTTATACAATACTTGAATGAATGTACCAGACTGCTGATTTGGCCACTCTTAAGTTTCTAATAGGTCGATTTTGTTTTTCCAGCCAGAAAAGAAAACACCCCACTTCACTCCAGATCTTGTACAGTGGGGCAAAAAAGTATTTAGCCAGCCACCGATTGTGCAAGTTCCACACTTAAAATGATGACAGAGGTCAGTAATTTGCACCAGAGGTACACTTCAACTGTGAGAGACAGAATGTGAAAAAAAAATCCATGAATTCACATGGTAGGATTTGTAAAGAATTTATTCGTAAATCAGGGTGGAAAATAAGTATTTGGTCAATAACAAAAATACAACTCAATACTTTGTAACATAACCTTTGTTGGCAATAACAGAGGTCAAATGTTTACTATAGGTCTTTACCAGGTTTGCACACACAGTAGCTGGTATTTTGGCCCATTCCTCCATGCAGATCTTCTCAAGAGCAGTGATGTTTTGGGGCTGTCGCCGAGCAACACGGACTTTCAACTCCCGCCACAGATTTTCTATGGGGTTGAGGTCTGGAGACTGGCTAGGCCACTCCAGGACTTTCAAATGCTTCTTACGGAGCCACTCCTTTGTTGCCCGGGCGGTGTGTTTTGGATCATTGTCATGTTGGAAGACCCAGCCTCGTTTCATCTTCAAAGTTCTCACTGATGGAAGGAGGTTTTGGCTCAAAATCTCACGATACTTGGCCCCATTCATTCTGTCCTTAACACGGATCAGTCGTCCTGTCCCCTTGGCAGAAAAACAGCCCCATAGCATGATGTTTCCACCCCCATGCTTCACAGTAGGTATGGTGTTCTTGGGATGCAACTCAGTATTCTTCTTCCTCCAAACACGACGAGTTGAGTTTATACCAAAAAGTTCTACTTTGGTTTCATCTGACCACATGACATTCTCCCAATCCTCTGCTGTATCATCCATGTGCTCTCTGGCAAACTTCAGACGGGCCTGGACATGCACTGGCTTCAGCAGCGGAACACGTCTGGCACTGCGGGATTTGATTCCCTGCCGTTGTAGTGTGTTACTGATGGTGACCTTTGTTACTTTGGTCCCAGCTCTCTGCAGGTCATTCACCAGGTCCCCCCGTGTGGTTCTGAGATCTTTGCTCACCGTTCTCATGATCATTTTGACCCCACGGGATGAGATCTTGCGTGGAGCCCCAGATCGAGGGAGATTATCAGTGGTCTTGTATGTCTTCCATTTTCTGATGATTGCTCCCACAGTTGATTTTTTCACACAAAGCTGCTTGCCTATTGTAGATTCACTCTTCCCAGTCTGGTGCAGGTCTACAATTCTTTTCCTGGTGTCCTTCGAAAGCTCTTTGGTCTTGGCCATGGCGGAGTTTGGAGTCTGACTGGTTGAGGCTGTGGACAGGTGTCTTTTATACAGATGATGAGGTCAAACAGGTGCCATTCATACAGGTAACGAGTGGGGGACAGAAAAGCTTCTTACAGAAGACGTTACAGGTCTGTGAGAGCCAGGGATTTTCCTTGTTTGAGGTGACCAAATACTTATTTTCCACCCTGATTTACGAATAAATTCTTTACAAATCCTACCATGTGAATTCATGGATTTTTTTTTCACATTCTGTCTCTCACAGTTGAAGTGTACCTCTGGTGCAAATTACTGACCTCTGTCATCATTTTAAGTGGGGGAACTTGCACAATCGGTGGCTGACTAAATACTTTTTTGCCCCACTGTATATGCTTTGTAATGAAATAACAAAGGAACAGGCCCTCTGACTGGGGAGGATGACACATAAAAATGACTCTACATCCTACATAGTTAATGTAATACTTTTGTTAAACCCTTTAATGTAAAAAGGAAAGTCACATTTTAATTGTTTCGTTTTAAATCCCTAGTGGTGGTGTAAAGAGGCAAAGCTATAAAAACACTGTAAGGCCCTCATTGTATATGCATCAGAACAGTAATGCATCTTAATACAGATTGCAATAAATGAAACTTACTTGTTCAGCTCCCACCATGCTGATAGGCTTACATCTAAACAAGTGGTTGATGAATTTGGGAATGAAAGAACTAAGGATAGAAAGAAATGACAAATATATCAGCAAACAGGAGCTTTCACACAGGGCTTAAATAAAGAAGTGTAAATGTGTGCTTATGCACTGTACTTTGTGAACTTGATGCAGAATTGCGTGAAATATTTGCGTGTGGAGGCGAGATTGTCTCTGATGATTGGCACATTTTGTTTAATGTGCATTATAATGGATGTCACATAAGGACTCTGGTCACCAACATGCTCCACACTCTGCCACGGCATCTAGAGGCAGAGAATTAGAAGTTTAGGATATTTACCATCTGGTTAATACAATAAATCCTTTAAATGCACTGAAATAAAGAGAACTCTACTGTTTTTCTTAATGAAGATTTTTGACAAACAGACATTCCCAAAACAACGATATTTTGGGGATTTTTAAAAATATACTATAATGCCAAATGTACTCGCTCGTCTGTCTTCACACATATGATCTTCAGTGACATCCCATTCTTAATCCATAGGGTTTAATATGACGTCAGCTCTTCAGGGAAGCTATTCCACAAGGTTTAGGAGTGCGTTTGTGGGAATTTTTGAGCCACACACTGATGTTGGACAAAACGGCCTGGCTCTGTTTTAATTCATGCCAAAAGGGTTCTATCAGTTTGAGGTCAGGACTCTGTGCAGGCCAGTCAAGTTGTTCCCCACCAAACTCACTAATCCATGCCATTACGGACCTTGCTTTTTAAACTGCTGTGTAGTTATGTTGGAAGAAGAAGGGGCCATCCTCAAACACCCTGCAAAAAGTCGGTAACCTCTGTGCACTATGTGCCTCAGCATCTGCTGACTCTGCTCTGTGATTTTATGTGGCCCACCACTTTCCCAGTCACTTCCACTTTGTTATAACACCACTAACAATTGACTCTGAAATATTTAGTAGCGAGGAAAATTCACAACTGGACTTCTTGCACAGGTGACATCTTATCACAATCGCCTGCTGGAACTCACTGAGCTCCTGAGAGCGACCCATTCTTTCACAAATACAGTGGAACCCCGACTTACGAAATTAATTCCTTCCAGAGGGTCTTTCGTAAGTTATTATCGTAAGTCAAAGCACCTTTTTCCATTGCCTTTTAAGTGAGGCGATGCTGTCTGAAGACAGCATACGTATGCATGCATACATACGTACGTGTACATGTATATAACATTATGGAATTTAATTCTAAACTTTAAAACTAAAACTTACGTTAATTCATGTACGTACGTAAACTGTGCAATGATATTTTTTTAACATTTTTTAAAACTCGCTCATATTTATGCCTTACGCCGGCCCCATTATGAATGAACGATAGGCTGATTGCAAACGAAAAGCACACGAAATAGCGCACTGCAACTACAATACGTCTTTCATGTGGAACAGCGAAACGCATTTCGCAAACAGATTTCGTTACACAGGCATTTTGTCGTACCTCGGGCAAAAATATTGCCGTTAAGTGCCTTCGTAACTTGAATTTTTCGTTAAACGGGGTCTTCGTAAGCCGGGGTTCCACTGTACTTGTAGAAGCTGTCTGCATGCCTAAGTACTTGATTTATAAGCTGTGGCCATGAAACTGATTGGAACGACTGAATTCAAAGATCTGAGTGGGTGAGTGAATACTTTTGGCAACGTAGTGTATTTACAATACGAGCTGAATGTGTGAGTGCATGATTGTGCTCAACCTTGCTCATAGCAGTTAGTGCAGGATCACAAGCAGCATCAAGATCCTGAACAAGCAGCTGGATACTATTTGAGATCACACTGTGAACACATGAAAAGGGAAATTGTCACACTCTTCACATAATAGCAGCTAGGCTTTTTTTTAGAAGAAATAAAAGCCGGTTTGCAGTTGTCACGTACGTGCTGAATGTGTCCATCTCCCCCGTCAAATTGATTCTCTCTACCAAGACTTTATCTACCTTCTCCTTCAGCTTCTCTTCCAACTGGAACACAAACAGACAAAAACATAAATGGTCTTTACTAAGAAAACATCAAATGTCTTTTTTAAATTGTCTGTGTGAAAGGACAGAATGGATAAAACCTTTAAGGCTTTAATCATGAATGTTTTCCTGATCAAACGTGTCATTCTGTTAACTGTCAACATGATGGACACGTTGCACGCTCCCAAAGGTATTTTTTTTGCTGATGAAGATCTAAGTTACATGATGCACCATATGTGTACATGCCTGCTGTGTTGTAGCCAGACAGTACTCCGCAGTGCTCAGAATGCTACAGATCAGGCAGAGCTCGTCTACAGTGAACTTTGCTGCTTCAGAGACTTCTTTTTCTTTCAACAGGCTGCTGATGGTAAGACCCCCGCTGTTAGTGCTGGATCTGGACAGAGATTGACAAAATGAGAGGGAGAAAATCAGCGGTGGAAAGAGATAAAACAGAAAGAGACAGAAGGGTCATGGTTAGTCTGGGCAAAATACAAGAGGAGAAAAAAAAATCTTTAAGGCTTTATAACATACTTTACAACCCTATTAAGAAAAAAAATGTGCTGTGTAAAATGTATATCAATTAACATTATATTATATTTATTATGATATCACGTCACCTCTTCTTTTAACAACACTCTGTCAGCACTTGGGAACTGAGGAGACAAATAACATTTTCCCATCCTTCCTTGGTACAGAATTTCAGTGTTGTGGTATTTTTATTTTTTCATGTGTGTAATTTATCAAAGGTTTTCAGTGGGTGAAAGGTCAGGCCTGCAGGCAGGTCAATTTAGCACCTGGACTCTGTTGAAATAAATGCAGAACATAGTGAGGCATCATCTCCCTGAAATCAGCGAGTATGTTGCTACAAAACGGCTAAATAGCTTGGTCAGCATTAATGTGCTGTCATGTTGCATACACTAAAGCACTGAACACTATAATGGATGTTGGTTTGTGACAAGAAGAAAGATTTTTTTTTACATTTTGATTTGTCAGACAACAAAACAGTTTTCCACATTACCTCAGTGGATATTTCTCTTAATTTATATTTTTTCTTTGACTGGCTAAAATAATAATAATAATAATAATAATAATAGTCTACCAACAGGACACTGCAGAGCTCAGATGGAAGAAACACTGGGTGAGTGAAGACTGTATCCCCATAAATATGGAGGTTTGTGCAAGGAACAGAAATCAGATCTATGGCTGAGTATCGCAGGATTTGAGACTATGTGTGTGGGTGAAGGAGATCGAACAGGTACTGAGGGGGCAGGACATTAAGGGATTTATAAGTGAGAAGAAGGATCTTGTAAATGATGCGTGACTTAACTGGGAGCCAGAGGAGATTTATGGGGGTGGGGGCGATTTGTTGTCAGAGCTTGGTGCAGGTTAGAAGCCTGGTAGTTGTATTCTGGACATACTGGAGTCTGTCCAGGGCTTTGTCAGATATCCAAAGGCAAGGATGAGGGTTTCTACTACATAGTCATTGAGTGATGACCAAAGTCAAGAGATGTTCATTAGGTGGAAAAAAATATTCTGGTGACAGATTTGATATGAGCATGGAATGAAACTGTGGAGTCTAGAAGGACACCCAGGTTGCAAACTTCAGGGAACTGTTAGATGGTGCAACTGTCAATAACAATGGGTACAACTCCTATCTTCCGGAGTAGGGCCTTGAGGGCGATAACCAATAGCTCTACCTTGAGGCACACCGTGGTTAACTGGGGAAGAGATAGACCAGGAGCCTCCCGTGATGACAAAATGTGTTCATTTAAGAAGGTACTTATACAGCCCTGAGAGTGCTGTACCAGTTAGGCCAAGAAAATCAAATATGCGTGAGAGAAGGACGGTGTGAGAAAGAAGGAATACGACTGCTGAAGTGCTGTGGTTGGATATCTTCCAAGGCAAGAGCTGATTTATTATACTTATAAGGGGACACCGAGCAGGTACGTTCTGCCTTGCAGTTTTGTAATAAGTCCTGATCATGGACTAAAATGTACTTTATTAAAGCACACACAAACACACCATTTGACAAAAACTATGAATGTACAAAAAAGAAAAACAAAAAAACCAAACGGTAAATGAAAAACGAAGACTGCGGTACACTGTTTGTGCTTGCATTGTATTGTAATTGAAATGTTTGTGGTGGGACTTCACATTGTTTACAATTTGAGACAATGAATTACTTTATGCCATTAAGTTATGCAATATTGACCTCTGGATTTTTTTTTTATTCTTCTTCATGAATCTAGCTGATGTGGATCCTCTTCTCTACTGAGCTTTAAAGAGAACTCCTTTAAAAAATAAAATAAAACACTGGTAAAGAATCCATTATTATTTGCAACTGAGACACAAATGTGGAGCACTGGGCCAGTGAGACTTCACAGACGACCCAGTCATTAATAAATGTCAAAACAAAATATGTGTTTAAAACCACAACACAGCTCAACCTCCATTCTAGGGGCTCTTCCAAAACCAATTCACAGCACACCACACTGGACGGGTGTCTTTAAGTAAACACACTTGCAAAGAGTCTGAGTGCATCTATGACAGTGTATGTATACAAGTCAGAACATGGTATGCATTAGTCGCCACACTCAAGTGTGTAATTACAGTGCAAAGCATATGCTTTTGTGTGTCTGTGTGTGTGTACACACCAAAGCTAGTGATGAGTTCTTAAGTGGCCAGTGAGGCAGAGATGTTTTTGCTGGTAGCATTTTGGGTTTTGCCACAGCTTAACCAACTCCAGATTGCTTACAACACGCTATTCTCATTCATCAAACAGAGCGAGGACTGAGGATGTTAGTTTCAGACTGAACTGCTAAACGGTCCCAGCAACAGTGTATGGGTGTGACACTCTTGTTTAAGAAATGGTAATCCCAAATAAATATGTGTCATTGATGGAAATTGTTGAAAATTACTCATATATTTCAAAGTCTGATTTTTGTTTTTGTGTGGATTCAGCATCTTCAACAATGTCATGCTAGTTCTTTCTTTACTTATGTGTAAAGTGTTGCAGAGAACCACTGAATCCACCTTCAGGGTCATGTTGATAATATAACTTTTACCAATTACATTTTAGACATATCGTTTTTAATTTAGACTGAAAACCTGAAATGGTCTTACTTAGGCAGGTTGCCAGAGAGGATCTTCCAGGCATACTCTCTGAGGAATTTCTGGAAGATGGTTGTGAGGGCTATCATCGGTTCTCCAGTGCTTAGTTGGGAGCACTGCACCATACACTTTTTGTAATAGACAAACAGGTCAGCACAGCTGGGCAGTACTGCTCCACCCTCCTCCGTGCCAGCCTTGGGAGGGCCTTGTGCCCGGAAATCAGCCACAAACCGGTCAATCAGCTCACCCAGATTCCTGCAGAAACAGAAAAGAAAGCCAGCACCCATGCATGAAGTAGGGTCTTGTGAAATTAATTAAATCAATTTAATTAAAACAGGATTGTGTTTTTTCCCCATATATTGATTCATGGACCGAGTCAATCAAGCAGACCGAGTGAGACGGATAAATAGGAGAAACTAGTTTAAGCATGAAAATAATCAGCGCTGCAGTCAACAGGTCCACAGCCAGTTGGTGTGGCCCACTCCTGCTGAATCAAGGAACTAAAGCCAAGGACAAAACAAGCAGGCCACTGTTCTCTTCTGCTATGTCCCACTGGGGACAAGCTGATCTGGCCGTTGCCTGTATGCAAGGCTGTAGCTGCAGAATAGGTCAATCCCATCCCCTTGGACAGACAAACACTATTTAACGCTCCAAAGAGCCAAGAACCAGGGGCTGCATGCAAGCACCACAGTTCCAGAACTGTTACAGGAGCCATCACCAACACTGGGGGAGGGGAGTGACTGACTGAGGACGTAAGGGTGGTGGTAAAAAAAGTGAAAGGGGAGGTGAAAAGAAAAGAAAACAGGCAGGAGGAATAAAGAGAAGGAAAATCAGACTTGGAGAAAGAGGGTTATAAATAAATAAAATATGGATCAAGAGAAACAAAACTGAAACATGTATTACATAAAGGGGGCCTGAAGAAAGGCTACCAAAAAAGAAAAAAAACATAAAGAGGTGGGAAAGAAAATAGGCAGATCTGCTGCGGCAGCACTTACTCAACCTCCCTCTCTCTTTCACTCACTGTCTGTGGTTGTGGAGCTAATGGGAAACATTTATGCCACAGTGGATAGAGGAACAACGGATGGAAAGACAGAAAAAAAGGGAGTGAAGTAGAATAGGAAGGAGGGGAAGGGGGGTCTGATTGATGAGTGGGCAATGGAAAAAGTATGCATGTGCCAGCTTTACGCACAACCTGCTCCCAATTCTGGGTTTGTGTACCCTGATCCAATTAGATCTTTCCTGCTTCTATGAGTGTGTGTTGCTCACTTGTCCTGGGACTCTATGTAGACGTATAGATGAGGTTCAAAGCATTTGGAGACAATGCCATGGAAAGGGTTGTCTGGAGCTTTGGGCTTCTTTGGCTAAAAGAATCAGAGAATAAAGGTGACAGGACATTTTTATTTAGCCTCAAGAAAGTTATTCATCAAAAGGAGGAAATATCTGAGAGCGCAATTACTTTGCGAAGAATGTCGATAAGGTCAATCCAGGTTAACTTACCTTAGTCAGATCTTCATCCTTTTCTGTGCCGGCCTCCTCTCCTGGCTCATCCTCCAGAAAGGGGTTAGTTGGGTCTAGTGGGCTGTCTGGCCTCTTCTGCTGTAAAAATAGAATAATAGAGCATGTAATAGCTTGATTCTCACTAAAGAATTTGTGGCATATCTATTACATATTATTATATTAAATATAACAGAGCTCTTTAATATTAAATTCAGGATTTATCACCTTTTTGTCAGCACAGACCAGGCTTTCATAAATCTGCACCTCCAATAATTAAATTCCACTCAACCAAATCCCCGATTGAATAACCAAACCAGCACGGGTGTTAATTGAACTGAAGACAAGAGGGACTCTGTCTAGCCTAAACATTATCAGTCCTGAACAAGCCTGCCCTACTTGGCCATGGCAAAACTAATCACACCCCTCATAATCCATCCATTTCTGTGTGTATCACTTCCACCTCCACATGGCAGAATGACCTGGATTAAAAGGTTTCTTTAGGTTGTGACACACCAAAAAGCACTCGGTGTGCATATGAGCAAAATTAGCTAAAAATCAACAGTTTCATGTATATAAACAATGTTATGTTTTGACTGACTGGGATTAATCTGTAGCCTTCCAGTTGGCTTAAACTACAACAAAGCCAACTGGAAGTATTTCAGTGAGTGTTAAGTTCCCAACTGGAGAGCACATGTTTTGCATCAGTTTCCCCTGTCAGAGTATTTAGACGGCTTTTCATATAACAAGGAAGGTGTGACTGAAGAGTGCTTTTAATGTTGCAATTATGATCAAATTTGCTACATCTAAATTGTATTTGTATGTGGATATTTTTAGCCTTAAAACGTGTATTGTTAGGTGGGTATTGTTTGTCTCTGTGTGCTTTTCTTACTCCAGGTACGTCCGTCAAAGTGCATCCCGTGAAGCGTTTGGCCAGCAAGCCCTCAAAGTTTGTGGTCCTCTGAATGGCAAACAGAAGCAGTTTCACCTCAATCTCCTTAGCCCGTGTTCGCATCACTTTGGCTAGCTCAGCCCTTTGGGAGAAACCGAAAACACACACAAAACACGGACATAGTGTCAATTTGAGCGCGTTACCTCTAATTTCTATAATTTGACATCCCAAAATGTTTGACACTGCTGCAATTTTGGCCAGATGTTTTTCATTCCCAGTAGCAACACATGGTGCCCGCTTACTTCGACGTCTTCTCATGTAGTTGAGGGGGGAAAAAAGAGACCGAGAAGTGTTTCCCACTAGGTCACTGCTCATGTAGGCCACCTACGTCAACTGCGAAAGTTGTACCGGATCCCGGAGTCAGGCCTGGCACACCATAACAGCGGGGTTCTTTTCATAAAGCCAAAAAGTCCTAACAAGCAATTTCTCGATTTCTGCCTGGATAATTTAATTCAAATTCTTCTCGGCTGGACAGACACACAGTGTTCGCTAATCGGCATAAATTAGACCAGTTATGCACAGTGTAACTCATAACCTAATTTTTGTGTCAACACATGCCTCCAGATGGGTTTTAAATCCCAGGTTTTACTGTACGTCTGTACCTGGTGATGTGGCAGAACTCCACGGCGATACGCTCCGTCATGCACCACTCTTCAGGAAACATGCGTCCATATTTTTCTTCATAGTCCAGCAGCTGGCGCTTGATCCATGCATAGCGGCGATCGATCTTGTCGAGCCAAGCAACCTGTTAAACAGGGACAGCCATTTCTTTTAGAATGAGATTTGACCTGGTTCCCCCTCTCTGTTATGGAACCATACAGTAAATAAAAACCCATTTTTTCCTCCCCAGTTCTTACGTCTTGATTTTCCTGGAAGAGGACCAGATACTCTGAGAGGTGCTGCCTAATAAACTTCTTGATGATCTCTTGTTTGATGCGTGGGTCGAGTACATTTGCCACCAGACAGGCATCCCTCAGCACATTACTGGGCCCACCTGGTCTCTATAAGAATAGTTCGGGACATGAAAGATGTGTTTATTCTAAAATAGAGGTAGATAAGGAAAGTAGGCACATGAAAATGGAGAGTTTGGGTGGAGATATTTACCTTCGAGCCCTGTGAGGGGAAGGCTTCTTCAAAATCTGCCAAGATCTGAGTCCCCAGCTCACTCTGTGCCGCCTTTACTCTAGAGAGGTCAAAATGAACATTGAGCAATTAACTGTTATCTCAGTCCATTTTGCTGAAATTACAGCATTTTAATGTTAGCCTCCAAAAATACTGAACAACAGAGAACAGAGGCAAACATATTTTGGTTCACTAGCTACTGTGACTGAGACCTTTCATGACTAACAGCCAGTTAGCAGATCCCTTATTTAAGTTCTTGTCTGAAAGCCAAGGGGAAAACTTTTTACAGCCGTCAGCCTTTCACTTACACATAATGACCAACTGTGTTTTTGAACTGCTACAAAAAACATAAAGACTCAACAGGGTAAAATGCTTTCAAAAAATATTAAATAAATAAATAAAAAGGCCAGTTTGGCTGTTCCTTGATGTTTGTATCCGCCTGCAGACATCCAAGCCAGGTTAAGTACAGCATCCAATGGCACGACGGTCATTTCAAATAAACAGGAGAGGGTGGAGATGCAACATCGCATTTGGATGTTGTTGTCTGAACATCTACGGCTGTCGTGATTGGCTGCAGAACATAAGACTCTAATTATACAGGGACTCCACAGCTCACAGTGATTTCTGTGGCATCTATCTTACCACGGTTGAGCAGTATGACTCAGATGGGGGAAGAAAAGAAAGAAAAAGAAGAAGAAAAAAAAGCATTAAGCGATAAAGTGAGAAAGGCTTATTAAAAAATAATCAAAGTTAAACTTGCTCAAAGGTGACAGCTACACTGGCTCCATTTAGTCATGGTTCAAAGTACTGTCTGAACAAAAAAGGTTAATTTCTCAGTGAATTAAATAGAGGAATGTCAAAGAGAGCCTGTCACATAGCTATAACGTGCATATTAGCCGGTTAAGTTGACATTTTTAGAACATGACTTAATGAAAAAAAAAAAAAAAATTGAACCGAAATATCTGGGTTTTTTTTTTTTTTTTAAGATTTGAAGCAGTGTACATGTTTTTTCATTTAACTTCGTTAAACCGAACTGCCTGAAGAAACCTTGACATCTGAAATTATCTCCACATTGAAATTCCAGTGTTTTTTGTCACTCATGCCACCTTTGTACTTCACATGGGATCCCTAATCCCTTCTCATATACCCATTCTTGTTCATGTTTTATCTGTGCAGCATTCTCTTGTCTGCGTCTGCCATCTGTGGCTGTGCGGTTGCAAATGTGTATTCCCCAGAGGATACAGTCTGTGTAGGCCGTGTTTCTCTAGGAGAGGTCTTGATACTTTCTATTGACTGTCCAGCATCCAGCTGTCAGCCCTGCCTTCATATCTTCCCTCTTCTCCATGTCTTTCCTCTCATCCTTCTCTCCAGCAGAGTCACTTCTTCCACGCAGCTGTTATTTGGTATGAACACTGTCTACCACACCTCAATCATAACAGAACAGAAGGTCATCTTATTATGTTTTTTTGTTTTTAGGGATCAGCTTTTGCTTTGAACCTGAATATTAACCAGCTTAATATGTCCCATACTGATTCTGGTGTTCTTGGAAAATATTAGTAAAAATGGAAATTTGGGAAGAGCTTTGTGAAACAACAACAGCACAGCTAAGAACTGTGCCTGCACGTCTTTGTCTTTGTGTGTGTGTGTGTGTAAACCTCTGTGTGAGGCAACCTTCAGATATTGGCATGACTGACTCAAGACTGAACAAACATCCTCAAATGAAGAATTGCGTTAGAGGTACGAGACTGATGAGAGACACCGCAAGAACGATTAATCTCAAGAACATGGTGTGAAAAAATGCTTTTTCCACACACATACGCAAAAGGAGTACATGGAGATAAAAACAGCCTCAGCTATAGTGTGTCCCTTCTCTCTCACAATGGAAGAAATTCTGGCATAATGCAACCCTATTCAGTGAGTTTCCTTCCCGTGTTTCCCTGTATGTGTGCAATATCTGCATAAACAGGATGCAATAAGCAACATACTTCATCTACTAGTGTAACCACTTTTCAACCGTTTTTCAGCTGTAAGAAGAAATCAGCCTGTGGCTACTAAAAATGAGATTCTCACCAGATTGCCCATGTGAGTTTGAACTCAAACACTAAATGTGCTTAAGAGCTGCTGCAATGCAGTTGGCTGATTAGATATTAGTGTTGACAAGCAGTCAAAAAGCTATTCCTCAAAAGCGACCAGTGAGTGTACAGTATAAGGTTAGTCATAATTTGGTCAATTATAAAACACATTAACATATCCAAAAAATAGTGGTTTTTTTCCTTATGAATGCATGTGGTAGGAGCCACAACAAACAAGCTAAATACACAGAACTTTGTTCCATTTCAGATAAAGTGTGACTTAAAGGACAGGAAGCAAAGCGAGTATTATAACAGTATTATAGCTATAGGTATATGCATTAATGAGCAGCTGAACACATATACCTTATAAAGTGGCTGGTGTGCATGTGTTCATTCGTATAAGTTACCTCTCTGAAAGCTGTCTGATCTGGGGTATGCCCATATATTTGTGGAAATGTTCGAGCACGTTCACCACTCCCTGCAGCAAGTTGGCCACCTCACCATACTGCCTCTTCCTGGTCATAGCTCTGGAACATAAAATGTGTGCAAGTATAACATTTTTAAAAACTATCAAAACCTGTACTCTGTAACTGAAGGTGTAAAGTAGTTGGGCCAAATTTCTCTATATAATGTGCATCCAAATCAGTCCAGCATAATTCTAGCAGCATGCTACTCACTGTATATCATGCAGTTATTGCTCTTGTTTCAGTTTCACGTGCTGCAGTATGCAGTAGAAGCTTAACATGTTTTTCTGCACCACTTATAACACTGTATTAAACCCAACTGTACCATCGGTGCAGATCATACACTAAATCACTCGTTATCACAATGGGGAACCTTCTGAGTATTTCTGTTCCTAGATTTAAGTATACCCACTCTAAAGAGTCGACACCCCCCGCCAGCATGTGCAGGTGGTTCAGGGTGGTGATGGAAGTAGTGAGGTGGCGCTTGGCATGGTCCAACTGCTTTATGTCTCTCGTTATCTCCTTGACCTGTGCGGGAACAAGTCAGACAGGAAAGGCAAATAACCCACAAGGAGAAAGGGTGGGGAAAACAACATGGAATGAAGGAGGAGGTCAAAGCACACAAAAGGGAAAGGAAGAAGCACAAAAAGGTGAGTGCGCCTTGTGATGCAATATGCCAAAAAGACAGAGCAGGATTAACGCCACACCCACTGCTTTGAGAAACTATTTTTGCCTCCTAAAGGAGAGTCAGCTCGCCACTCCTCCCCCTCACAATCCCATCCCATCTTCTTTGTAAACACTCATCCTACTGGCCTTCCCTGGACTCTTGTAACACAAAGACACGCGGACGGCACATTACCTGGACTTTAAATAACTTGCCCCACTGTCTCTCTTGTAACAAGGAGGACACAAACGGTAGCTCCCATCTGCTAGGGTCAAATCCCCAGTGAGCTTCAGAAAGCTACCTTTGTGTGTTTGTATATGTGTGTGTTGTTGTGTGTACCATTTGTTCAGACTTCTCAGCTTTGTCCTTGATGTCTTTGATTTTTCCAAAGAGCTGCTGGATAGCTATCTGGGCCTCCTCCAAAGCCTGCACAAAATAAACAGAGCAACATGATAAGAAGACTTCTACTGCGCAAGAACGACTAAAACAATTAATCTCAGACAGTATTTGCATGCCAAGGTTTGCCAAGTGGACAGAGAGTTTTCTGCTTGCTGCCTGGTCAACCATTAGAGCAGAATACATAACAAGAGGGGGGAAAGGCCAAAAAATGTTTGGTGCTTCTTCCTGAAGTACAATGTTGTCTCCACCATCATGCTATGTGTGAACAACACACAGACACCCCCCCCACACACAAAAAAAACAACATACAAATAACTCAAATTCATTAGCAGAGAAGACGGGAAGTCTGTTCGGAGCAGATGGTCAAATGTGATTTATTCTTTTAGCAAACTTTTAATTAAAATCTGTCACTTCAAATAAAAACATCAACTTTCTATAAAAAAAAATCAAAAATCCAAAAGTAAGCTTCACTTCTAATGATGTTTTGTTGTGAGAAGCAGGTGTTGGCTGCAATATTTGTCTGTCATTTGCAGTTGTGGGTCAAACTTTCATAGAATTTGTTTTTAAATTAATTAATCTGGTCTCAACACTGGCTTTGGTCCAGGTGACAAACGATCACGCTAATGCCTATTCCCAGCTCTGGAATGGAGCAATGTCAAACATACTAATTGTGTGTTTAACACACACGCTAACTCAATATCTGACATTGATAGATCCTAAGTTGACACATATGCCATAAGGCTAAGCACTGCATAAAGGCTGTCACTATAAAGGCTAAAGACATCATTAGCAGCTTTAACAGCCTATTAAGCCAAGGCAGATTAGATAACATTAGACAGTGAAAATTGTCAGATAGCTGAGGTGCCATTCTAATATTTCCCCATCATCTGACATGGCAGCTGTTCTTTGATGGTCCAGATTTTGCTCTGACATCTGATGCCAAGGTAACGGGCTTCATTTGGCCCGATGCTGTGGCAGCTCTGCAGACGCAGCTTCGACTGGCCTCGGACTCTTTTGCACACAAGGAATGCTAACAGCCGGCACCAGCTGTGCAAGGAATTTACCACTTTTAAAAGCACTTCTGAGAAACAAGTGGACATCGAGTTAACAAATGCACACAAAACTGTGGCTGTACCACCAACAACCACCGCACAGACATATAAATACAGCTTGCACTGACAGCAGGGGATTAATTTTCCTTCCTGTTTGGTGTCAAAGAGCTGTGATTACTGACAGCCTCCTAGAGAGGCATTCAGCAAAGTAAAGATGACACACTATGACCAGTTCAAGTAGTGACGAAACACTGATTTGGCCTTTAATCCTGCAGAGGGTGTTTTAACATGAAAGTTCTTCTATTAAAATGGCATCTAGCTATCTATCCAGCCTCTCGTGTATCCTTTTCTTTGCTTTTTATGCAAGTGGAGTAATTAATTGAAAATAATTAGAGGTTAAGTGATCCCTCTTTGATCTGATGTTTGGGAGAAAGAAGTGCCACTGAATCTTTAAAGAGGATCCCTGGAGCACATCTTAAACAAACAAGAGGCTTAAACTTCCCAAGCTGAAATTTGTCGCTCATGCAGACTCAGCTGAGTCAATCTGGCTCGCTTCCTAGCGCTCATTTCCTGTATTTAGCCTTGAGGAAAGCTGAGAGAGACCACTGCCCAGCAGGCGCCTCTATGCCAGAGATGTTATCTGCACTCACAAAAACACGCACATCCAAACCAGTGTGTCCCTAACATGCAATAAGCTGCACATGTTCCATGGCACACACAGACTGCATTATGGAGAGCAGACAAGAAGCGGAGAGCTTTGTTTTATTGTTTGAACGCAGTTGGGATGCATTTTACCTCTCCCTCTGGCAGACTAGGAGTAGCGTTTAAAAGTAAAGGGCATATTTAATGTTACTTTTGAGTTCTGCGCCAAACACAATAAATCTGATCAACAGCTGAAACGCTGCCTGAGCAGCTTTTGTGTACATTTCACTGAGACAATTTAGACAGAGGAGAAAAGCTCAGGAAATCGCCACTCATGTTAAAAAAAGGGTTGCTATAGCCAAATGTAACAGAAAATAATATCAAAAGGCAGCATTTTTCAAACGCACTCTTGTGTATTTAAGAGTGGCCAGCTACTATGCTGCTTCTACTGTTTTTCTTCAGAACTTCATCTGCACAAAACTGTAAAACACACATGGTGAGATAGCTTCAGGACTGCAGAAGACTAAAGATGAAAGCATGGAAACTACAATAAAAGCCCAACAGCCAATTTAAAATGAACATTAAATAACAATCTAAGGCAACTCAATAGGAAGATAACCCAAAAGTGACATAGATATAACATGCGCCTAACACCGTGCAGGGAGACTTACTACGGTGATCCAAATCAAAAGACACCAGAATTTCTAAAAACAAGAGTTTTCCTTTGATTACTAACATAAACAAGTTGAAATTTGCAGTTATTGTGCATAACTGCTGCCAGGAAAGCATGACGCGGTCTAAGCAACCCAAGGAAAGCCTTCCTCCACCCTTTATGGGGTTTATACAATCATCATTTAAGCACGCACAACATCCAAAGATTCAACAACGACAGCCGCCACCAACAGATTATTGTTTCAGTGCACCAGCCACTCAACAGCAAACCATTATTTGGTTCTTTACCTCTTCCAGCCACTTTTTCTTTGTCATTTAACCATTATTTGGATGGTGGCTGGTGCCAATCTGCCATAAGCCTAAACAGCAACCAGTTAACAGGATTGTGAATGGTAGGCAGAAAATGATACCAAATATTTGATCTGCAGTTCAAACCCATTCAAAACAAAATTATTTAACGTCCTTAATTTTCATTATAGAAAAACACAAAATGACCTCTTCATTAGTGCTATGGCGTTATAATCAGATGACTGTGGAGCAAGTGTGCGCGCAAAAAAAAAAAAAAACCCTCGTTGACATGACAACGAGCAGGTGAGAGGATGCAAAGACAGCTGTATGTGGTGGGAAACTTGCAGGCTGGTAAACAAAAGCTGGTAAATTTTAAATATAGCCAGATTAGCAAAAACATCAAAATTAAACTTTATCATTAGCATGTTAAATAATAGCATCTGTAATACTAAGTCATGCATGTAAACTACATATGAGCACTGCTGCCATTTCTTTAGCTAATGGGAGCAATCATCCTATTATAAACCAAGTTTGTGCTGATAAAAAAGAGAAATGCATTTGGCTAATTGAGTGTCTTGTGCAAGATCCGGTGTTATTGTTTAAAAAACATAAAGGCAAGTAAAGTAAAACAAGTGTTTCATTTTCTTCACAAAGATGAAGATTCTTAATCTTATAGGTGCAATTTCACAAGGTTGCCAGCTGAGGATCTGCGAGGTGTCAAACCAGAAACTCTGATGCTCTTGTCCTCTTACTCACTCTCTCTCTATTCTTGTTAGAGCCAGTTTGCACTGTTTTGGAAGGAGTGGTGCACATGTATGAAAGATTCACTTATTGCAGTGTCCTGCAAGGAATAAATTTCATTTTTTACACTGAGCAAACCCTGACAAGTTTCAGATTAGCCCTTTTTCTGGGCATTTGGAAACTAAACTAATTAGAGAAAGAGTTTTCTAGTGATCAGTTAGTCTTTTAACGTGGCAAACAGCCGTTGGAGCACAGATGACGCTGGTGGTTGCAGCAAATGGGTCTTTGAGCACCTGCAGATATTTTGTTAAAAAAAGCTAAACGGTTTGTGATTATTAAAAATAATAATTTACCACATTTTTGGGAACCCACTCATTAAAAAGAAAAGAGAGACAACAAATCTCTCCTGGACATTCAGGCTACAACCACTCACACAGTGCTCTCTGTAATTTCACCCTGGCCCTCAAACATGTGCAGAGAGAGAACATTAAGTTGTGTTTCAAATGACCCGAATACTTCGTCAACAATTGTCGCTGCTTATGAGAGCACAGTCTTTGGTTACAATCCAGACACTAAACCGACATTTTCAGTTTAAAGGTTAAGCCTAAAGTTAGTGTGAGGAGTGATGAGTGTGAGAACATCTACAGGGCTGTGCACTGTGAATTTGCCCCCAAAAGCTTTTAAAGTCCTAAAAAAACAATCTTCAATTATCACCCAGTTTATTCACCCATCTGTATTTCCCCCTACCTTCCAATCAGCCTCCGTAAAATCAAAGTTGGAGGACATGGCTTTGACTCACTGGATGACATCCAGCACATATTACAGAGACAGGTGCCAGGGGTCCAAACTGACTTTTTAGGGACAAATTTATAAACAGCAGCTGCACTGAAGAGGTCCAAAAGTGCACAATAAGATGGTTTCTGTGGGCTCATACCTGGTATATAAAAACAAAGCCAACATTTAAACAGTTGGAAAAGCCACCAGCGCCGTGCTTTGGTTTAAACCCTTACACTATAACAAAGTCTTAAAAATAGTGACAACTCTTAAAATATATTGAGAGATAAGCACTGCATGTGTGATTGACCCACGCTAAACATCAGCTTTTGTAGTCACCAGACTCTGACCACTAAGGCAGTCACATATCCATATTCAGTCAGCACATGTGACAGTCTAACTCTCTAGAAACTCCAAAAAAACTCAGTTGAAGTCATACCCAGACTGCCTCAACTTTCTCTCTCTTCCTAATGTGCTCACCCCATCGTTCATTGTAAATATAACTATCTTGGGTTTCAACTGGAGGAATGCGCCGAGCTCAGTGAACAAGTTCGGTCAATAGCAGAAATAAGAAAGTTGCTGATCTTGTTGTTTTTACTCTATAGCTGTCTGCATGTTTCAGTTGCCCTCTTGAAATGCACACCCCTCCATCTTTCCATCTGCAGAAAGGATTTTCCCCCTGGAAAAGTTGGAATGGCTCTGTGGGGTTGGAAAAACAAAGTAAAATTATTGTGTGAGACTGTTTAATGTTATTGGTCTGGAGGGGATTTAAAGTGTTTCCGCTACCAAACAGTAGCTAACTGGGAAAGACGCGGCCACCGGGCCAGACTACCTGACGACAATGCACACCTAATCGCATGAACTGGTCAGAACACGCAGGGCTCACCCACCAGGTGTCACATTCACTTTAACAACTCTTTGACTTTGCAAGGACCTGGATTAAATCAGGAGGCGCCGTTTTTTCGTTTTGTTTTGATTTTATTGTTTGTTTTTTTTCCAGCCATGATCTCTAAAGAAAAGGCAAAGATTCCAAACTCTGGGTTTTAAAGAAATCAAAGTATTTACATACGGGAATCTATTTCACAGACGTGTTTTCCGTAAAGAAGGGGCAGTGTGAGCTGCGGGAATGGATCTGAGTCATATTGTCCTTTTCCATGGAAGCAATATGGAGAGACGAAAGAGAAGGAGAGGGGGAAGGGCAGCGTCTTCTGAGTTTGTTACAGCCACTGGCACCCTTTTAACTTCAGGAGAAGGATGCAAGCCTGAACACCACAACTAATGAACAGACATGTTACGTATGGGCATAATTACTTTCCTTCGTCTCCCCCACTAGGGATTACAAGGTCTTCAGTGTGTGTTTTAGCATCGATTTGTGAGAAACAGCGGTGCATAATAAAACACACCTGCTATACATGCCTCGGGGGACAATTATATCAATATTTCCAAAACAAAGTATATTTCAAGGACAGCTTACCTGTCTGCCATCTTGGCCTACATTGGTTTGGCCCCTCACAACTGTCCTGATGTTGTCATCCAGACGCCTACCAAATGTGACATGAAAGAGCAATTTATTCACACTGAGGGTAAGATACAAACAAGGAGAAAAATTGACAAAAAACAAATTGACTGAAATCTAACTCACCGTATCTTCAATCGAATTTTGTTTACTACATCGTCGATATTAGCCAAGGACTGATGGAAATGCAAAGACAGGAAATCAGGGAAGCATACAGTGAATTTTCCCAACACATTTTAAAAATCTGTGTTTCAATGCAAGTTGACTACTGTTTTTTAAGTTCTTCCATTTTCCTCCTTTTCACAGATTTGTGCTTCAACAAGCAGATAGCTTTGTCTCAGATGATACAGTCAGTTCAGTAGATCTACACAGGGCTAGTCTAACCCCTAACCTAACTATTATGCATGTAACACAATAGGACAAAAATGCCTCCACAACTGTGCTCACCTCTGCAGTCTTAACACAAACTATAGGGTTACAGTGACCCCTTATGGAACTAGAGTATACACATGTTATGATATAGATGGTTTAGATTTAACTGTTGCAAGAGGAATAAAACAAATTCATATGAAAAAGGATACTTTGCCTAATCTATCAACCAAAGCTGCAAGAAAAGCAACAATAAATTTCAGTCTTTTCTTTTTTGTATTCCCTCTATGTCTCACAGTCAGGTTTGAAGCAATCACATGGAGCCAAGTGGCATTACTCACAATCCAGGCCCTGAAACAGAGGTAATCAACAATTGTTCCATTCCCTTCACAAACAAGCCATAACTGTACAGTTCTTCTCTCATGACCTTCTTCTTACATTTAATAATATTTAGCAATTTCAGCAGGACACTGACACACTTCAGTTGCATTAGGTCGTCACTTTGGGACCTCTAGTAGAGACCAAACCATCAGCAGGACATATATATTGGACATGATAAAAAAAAAATGATTGAGTCCTCACCAGGTCTAAATACAACCTGAGATGGACAACAAACACATGGCTTGTTACACCATGTCATTGTGTTCACTGTTTAGTTAAAAAAAAAAAAATTAAACCCAAATGCAGAAGGACAGTGTCACATTTTCAGTACACCCTATTCAGTAGCTTGTAAAACCAAGTGTTTTCTTGATCTCTCACATTTTTGTGGAAGACTTTGAGGCCACTCTTCTTTACAACCTTCTTTCAGTTCATTGATGTTTTCAAGCATTTGCTTATTCTCGGCTCTAGTAAAGTTTGCCCCAGAATTCAGTCAAGTTGATGTCTGGACTTTCTTTTTTTGTAAGCATTGCACGGTTCGACCTTAGGGGTGAATTTGCTCAAACATCCAATTCTGGGAAGCCTGGCAGCTGTCTTGAATGTATTCATTTTTTTTTAATTTCTTTTTGTAGAACGATAGACTTCAAATTGCATAGAAAATTGTTGAATCTAATTTGCCCATAGGTGTGAATGTGAGTGTGAATGGTTTCCTGTCTCTCTGTGTTAGCCCTGCGTCCGGTGTCACATGTCCTGCCCCTATGGTAGCTGGGATAGGTTCCAGATGACTATATTCAAAATAGTACGACAAACATTCCTGGCTGTCTGATTGGCCTGAATATGTAAAGCCTAAATGCAGGAACCTACTTCCAAATGGGTCCTGTTACTCTGCCTGCTAGTTTAAAGCTCCAGAGTAGAATGGGATCATTCATTGTTAATGCTACATTATAAGTAACACCGGGACGTTTCCCACTGTGGCAAATGAGAACATGACTTCTAACTTAAAGATTATCACTTTAATTGTGTCAGTCTGTGTCTGGACCACACCACATCTGTATATATGTGTAAGTGAAAACCTGGCTGCAATCAGTTGTGTAGCACTTCAGTCTACCTGCTCGGTGGGGAAAAGTGTGTTGATGTATTCCACCGCATTGAAGTCGGCTCTATCCAGCGGGTCTTGGCTGGGGAATACCTTGCACACACAAAAAAAAACCGTTTGGTCGGAAACTCACGTGCTGACCGACAGATACTTTGTATAAACATGTTGTTAAATGAGTTGTGATGTGATGCTAATTATTCATTATATGATATACTAAATTTAACACCAACAAGAGATAAAAGCTAAGGCTAACGTCGTAACGTTAAAGCGACCATATTTTAATTACTTGACATGCCTATTGCAAGCCCAACACTGTTAATATTACGGTCAGCTTGGTGTTTAATAGCTAGTATTCTTAGTCCAGCTTTTTACCCTACAGTAAGCCTGCAAGATGGTTAGCCTACCTGCTGAAAGCTGTCAGCACATTAGCAAAGACCAACAACAACAGGTTACAAAGGAATCCTTCAGTAACGAGGTGAAGCGGTTACCTGTTCAATGGCTAGCTGCACCTCTGGGGTTAGATGCAAAATAGCCTCTAGATCTTCAGCAAATTCAAATTCTTCTTCCTCCATCATTGTCAAAACAAATAAAAAGCAAAGATCTCTTCGGCATACCACTTCCTGGTCAGGAGGCTTCTGGGATACCGGTGACGGAAGAGGAAATGCTGCATTCCAGGACTGTCGGAATTTACATATTTTGGGAGGATGGGGGTATTATTGTAGGGTCTCTACCTTACACTATAAAGTGTCTTGGGGTGACTGTTTAGCAAATCGTGACTTGGCACTACATAAAGAAAAACTGAACTGAATTATTTTTAGATTATGATATAAATGTAAAGTGAAAGTAAATACTCAGGACCACAGAAATGTTATTTAATAATGTTGTGCATGTTTTATGTTTAGTCATGTTGTTTTATGTATGGTAACAGGGCTGCAAATCAGTATTAGTGTTTTCTTGGAAAAAAGTCAAGTATAATAAATACTATAAAGTAAGGTAGGAAACTTTGAAATTAATTTGTCTTCTTTTGATAATACAGATGACAGTGTTCAATCTATTCAATCTAGTTTGAAAAAAGTTAAAGGATAGAAAATATGTCAAAGAGGATTGACCTTTGTTCTGTGGTGTTAGCACAGAGCTTGACTGTGCACCTTTGTTATGCCACTTATTGTTTTATCTCTTCCTTTTGAAAGCTAAGTAGGTTTTGGTTACAAGGTTGCATATGTGCTGTGGGACAACTTGCAGTATATAATTACTATTTTTAAAAATCTATTGATGTTAAAAAAAAATATCATCTAACAATTATAGGAGACATGACAGGTGTAATTAACACAACAAGTGTTTTAGTGTTTTTCTGCATGGATTATTTTCGAACTTGTGGGTAGGACAAAATTGTAGTGGCCCACAAATGACTTAAAATGAGGAATAATGAAAGTCCACGATGAACTGCCAAAACAATACAATTACTGGTAGGTTATAGAATCTCATATCTCAAGTTACATAATACCTAACGTAATACCTTGATATGAAACACGATGCTGGTGAATTAAATTAATCAAGAAATCATTGTAGATATTCGGAACATTGTTATCTGGCAGACTGCAAGAAGATCCTAGATTTTGTGCATCATAAGGTCCCATCTTTTCTCCTGACTGCATGAGAGGTCATGTGTAGTTTCAAAACTATTAAATGTATAATAATCAATTAAATACAGTGTGCTTGGAAAATATGCACTTTCTATTTACCCCCACTCCTTAAAGCCTTGTGTGAGATGATGTGATGAAAATCCCTTCCCAGACTATTCTAATTAAATTTTACACAGCCTTACGAGCTCTTCCCACACTGAGTGTCTGCCTTCAACAAGTCTTTAAATCTCCTCATAGCTCTGCTCTAATTTTAATATATCACCATCTGTTCCGACCTGTAAATGATTCCCTGGACAAGGTGCCTGCTCCTTATTGTAAGCACAGTTTTATAAGCTTACCAGAATTACCTGCTATACATATGTATATATAAAAACTGACCCACTCCACTAGACTAACATATTTATAACACACCTTGTCATTTAAGGAGCAGCAGTGCCTCCTGCTGTCATGAGAAGCAATACACAAACACACGTGCACATGTAGACATGCCTCATAAGCTCCAGTTTCTGAGTATCTGCATTTAATAGCAACTGTTATGAATGCCACAGATAAAACCCTAACATGCAAATGAAAAAGTAAGCAACATAAAATCCAGAAATGTTGCCGTGTTCTTGGATTCTGAGTTTGTTCAAGAACAACGGACCAGAATAGGAAAATTATACCTGAGACAAAGTGCTGTAGTTCTGGAAGCAAAATGCTGCTTTTGGGGGGGAAATCTTGGAGCTGCATTGTGCTTCCAGGACTACAACACTTTGTCTCCTCAGTTCACAAACACTTACGGAGTGCTGTTTGCAGAATAGATGATGCAAGACAGTGGTAAACATGTTCATGTTCAGACTCTTGGAATTAAATTCAAAATGAGCATATATTTTTCAAAGGACAGTACAAAGATAGCACATCAAATGCTAATGCTATTTCATTCTGTTTATTAACTTTGCACACAGCATCCCAAATTTCTTGGATACAGAATTGTACATTTTTATCCTGTTAGGTTTTTGAAATCAGTTCTCCCCAGTGTCGAGACTGGGTTTCCTATAAATGGACTGAGGCAGTTTCAGGATGATTTTTATGGTCGAAACATCTGAAAGTAAAGTTTGGTCACAAGTTATTTGATCATTTGTAATTTTTTTTATGTGACACTTTTTAAAAAATAAAATATTCATATACAGTTTGGTCCATAATATTCGTTTTTGTAGTTTTGCTTCAATCACACAGGATTTAAAATAAAACAATCAAGATGTGAGTGGACTGAAGGGTGGAGTGCCCACTCCGAGTCGGGGATGATTTCCTGCCCCAAGTGAAGGAGTTCAAGTATCTCGGGGTCTTGTTCGCGAGTGATGTGAGAAGGGAGCTGAAGATCGACAGACGGATTGGTGCTGCGGTCGCAGTGATGCGGCCGCTGCACCGGTCCGTCGTGGTGAAGAGAGAACTGAGTGTAAAAGCAAAGCTCTCAATTTACCGGTCGATCTACGTCCCTGCCCTCACCTATGGCCACGAGCTGTGGGTAGTGACCGAAAGAACGAGATCGCCGATACAAGCGGCAGAAATGAGCTTCCTCCAAAGGGTGGCTGGCCTCTCCCTTGGAGACAGGGTGAGAAGTTCATCCAACCGGGAGGGGCTCAGAGTAGAGCTGCTGCTCCTCCACATCGAAAGGAGCCAGCTGAGGTGGTTCGGGCATCTGACGAGGATGCCTCCTGGGCGCCTCCCGGGTGAGGTGTTCCGGGCATGTCCCACCGGGAGGAGGCCCCGGGGCAGACCCAGGACACGCTGGAGAGATATAATCTCCATATAAACTCCATATATTTCTCAAACCAGTTATCTGGTTTGAGAAACTCTTAGTCTTTGGGTCTTTATACGTTTGTGCTGTGAAGCACTGTATCAGATCTGCAGCATTTGGCTGAATCTGAGCAGAGAGTATCGCCCTATGCTTCACAATCCACCCTGCTCCTTCTACCAGCAGGCACATCACCAGTGAACACTTGTGACCCCCGTTCTGCCGGAGGCCCTACCTGTCCATGTGATGTTTTACCTCCACCACATCTGACAGATAATGTGACATGCTTCAGATCATGAGCTGTATCTCTCCTTCTCCATATTTTCTCTTCCCATTATTCTGGCACAAGTTCATCCTGACATCTGTCTAAATAATTTTTTTCTCAAAACTGCACAGGCTCTTTGAGATGTCTGATCTGGCCTTCTTGTTCTTTGAGTGCAACCTGCTCAACACTTGGAATCAGTTCCACATCTTGTGTCTCCTTAATTTTTAATATATCAAGCCTCATCTGGCTGTGAAAATGTTTGTCAGTTAATTGTACAATTACTTTTGAGCCTCTGAAAATGAGGGAAATGTGCATAAAAATGGCTGCAATAAACAGTTAAAGCAGTCAGTTTCTTACAAAGATAAAACTGAAAAAAAGTGTAAAATGTATGGACCTCAATGTATTTTCCTCATCTTTGCTTCTTAAATGAAATGAAACCATTTGACAAATTTAGATGACAAATGTCTTTGGTGGAAATGCTGAGAACTGAAGCATTTAATAAGGCAGCCTGTGCTTTTTTATTCGGGGCCACAGGCCAACAAGATTATCAGAGTAAAAAAATATAAAGCAGAAGAAAATGAAACCACGTCAGTCTGAGTGGTTGAGTAAACGTCCTTAGTTACTTTCTGTCACCACTTTAAACACATTCAGTGTGAGATTGGAAAAAGCTGGGTAGACAGAATGAATAGATAACCACAATCATGATGGCACTTAATTAGCTAGACGGTTTTTGATAGCCAGTGGAGAGCCATTAACTCCTAATGCCTGGGCTGAATATGCTGGACTCTTGTCACTAACAGCTATTTTTTCCCCCTGCCAGGCCTTAGCTTGGAAGCATTCGAGTGAAAGAGGATTCAGGTCAAGCAAAAACAAGTGGTCTAGCAAGGCAACACATTCCCGAGTCTCTGGAGAGGCAGAGGAGGCAGATGAGATTAGTTCATGTCAGGATAAAGTCATCACAAGGTCTTGGACTTATTTGTGGAGATGGACATGACGTCTTTCAGGTTCATGCAGAGGTCAAGGTTTATAGCATTTATGAAAATCGTCGATTCAAACTTGTTAAAAATAAACAAGTTAAAGACAGGGTAGGGAACATGTTTTTGGCATCGCTAGGAAAAAAAAAACCCATTCGAACTTTTCATCATATTATGGTTCAGGGGATCAGAAGGGTAAGAGCTGATCCAAGGTGCATGGTTACAGCCAATCGCAGGTCTTTTTTAAGACGAGATCAGACAGGTTAGTAATAATAAAGTAGCGTAAAGAGCAACAAAAGTCCATATAAGAAGAAGGGAAATCATGCAGTTGGTTATGATGAAGTCTTTCTCTTGACAGAGCTTTCTTTAAATCCTGCTTGAATCTTTAATCACAGCATTAACAGAAGGTGCGGAATATAAACAAGGGGCAAGCATGTGTGCCCAGAAACCAATAAATGTGTATGGGTCAAAGAAGCAAACATCAAAAAAGCTGAGAGGTAGTCTAAAATTTTCATACCTAACTTAAAAATAAAAAACACAATACATTGTTCATGTTGCTGGACTGTGGTCCGAATATAGTATATTTTCTCTCTTGTTATAGAATAAGGATGAAACGAAGCTTAAGTTTATTTTCATGCTCTCATGCCTTTGTATACGTCCATATTCTCTTTAAGTTCACTCTTATTTCAACTGCTCTTCTGTCTGGTATTAGGCTTTGAGTTTTAGTTTGGATGATTGGCATACCTGTTTTGAACCATATCTGACAATGTAAATTTTTATCCATTTATAACACATATATTGTGTCACTTCACACCATGTTGGTGCACTGTGAGAAACTAGGAAGCAAAAAATGCAAAACCTTTTTTGTTGTAGTTCCAGTTGTATTCAACAAAATCTGCAAAGCTTGTGAATTTTTGGTGACTTGAGACAGGGTCCTGAGAGGTAACTAGTAGGGGTGCAACGATACTCGTATCGATATTGAACCGTTCGATACAGTGCTTTTGGTTCGGTACGCATATGTATCGAACAATACAAAATTTTTAATTAATTTTATCAACTTTCCTTCTGACGGTGCTGTCTGTGTTGAGCGCTCAGTGGATCTGTGCTCGACAGTGCAGCCTAGGCGGAGTAGTCGAACGCAGATTCACTGAGCACAGGGCAAGCTAGCGAGACAGAAGTTAAGCTGTCCTTGCAACATGGCAAATTGAACCTCCCCCACCCTCATTCAGATCTGGCGTTTGGAACTATTTTGGTTTTCATGTGACGTATGACCCTGAAGGTAAGCACGTCATGGACAAAAGTAAAACAGTATGTTGGATGTGCCAGCAATGCTCAATTACATGGGTGGGAACTAGTGTGTTAGTGCAGTTAGCTCGTTAACGTGTTGGCCGTCCAGCCCCACGCACGGGGCGATCTGCGGTAGCTCGTTAACGGAGATTTGCCGTGTTGTGGCGTTAACGTCATTTCAACGAGATTTACGCTGACAGCACTAGTGGGAACACAACGAATATGACTGCACATTTACGCCGACATCATCCTAGTGCAAAGACAAGTGGAAGCAGACAAAAACAACAAGCATGCATGCTACAATCTTTACCCGAGTCATTTAGACAGCCGTTAGCACATGATTCTCCTTATGGGGACCTGATATGTTTAATATGCTGCTGAGAATATAGCCCAGAAGAAGCGTATAGTATAGCTTTTATTTTGGAAAGAGCCATTTCTCTGTAATAAACTCTCTTTTCCAAAGATGAGTGATTCCTCAATCAGATACAGGGCTCGCAAAATTGCTAGCCCGACGTCCCGGGGCTAGCGATTTTTCCAGTCGGGCTACCAAAATCTATCTCTGCCCTACCCGTCGGCCTATCGTAGGAAGGAAAAATATATGTCAATGCTTTTGCATTCTTTCGGAAATGTAGCTGGGTAATTATGTCATTGGCATCTGTGAGCCACTGTCAATATGTGACATATTGAAATCACGTTTGAATTTGCGCTTGTTTTTTGCTTTCACTTTGCAATCGTGCGAACTGTGTATAGAGAGCGACAGCACTGATTGGTGAGTGATGATAATTTGCGCACCAATTCCTCTGACATCGTCTTATCAATCGTTAGCTTACTTGACCTTAGTGCAGCATTCGATACTGTTGACCATAATATCCTATTAGAGCGATTAGAACATGCTGTAGGTATTACAGGTATTGCACTGCAGTGGTTTGTATCATATCTATCTAATAGACTCCAATTTGTGCATGTAAAAGGAGAGTTCTCTTCACACACTGACGTTAATTATGGAGTTCCACAGGGTTCAGTGCTAGGACCAATTCTGTTTACATTATACATGCTTCCCCTAGGCAGCATCATTAGAAGACATAGCATACATTTTCACTGCTATGCAGATGACACCCAGCTCTATCTGTCCATGAAGCCAGATAACACACACCAATTAGTTAAACTGCAGGAATGTCTTAAAGACATAAAGACTTGGATGGCCACTAACTTTCTGCTTCTTAACTCAGATAAAACTGAGGTCATTGTACTCGGCGCTGAAAAGCTTAGAAATATGGTATCTAACCAGATTCTTACTCTGGATGGCATTACCTTGGCCTCCAGTAACACTGTGAGGAACCTTGGAGTCATTTTTGACCAGGATATGTCCTTCAACTCACATATTAAACAAATATGTAAGACTGCGTTCTTCCATTTGCGCAACATCTCTAAAATTAGAAATATCCTGTCTCAGAGTGACGCTGAAAAACTAGTTCATGCATTTATTACTTCCAGGCTGGACTACTGCAATTCATTATTATCAGGATGTTCAAAAAACTCACTGAAAAGCCTTCAGCTAATCCAAAATGCTGCAGCAAGAGTACTGACAGGGACTAGAAAGAGAGAGCATATTTCTCCTGTTTTGGCTTCCCTTCATTGGCTTCCTGTTAAATCCAGAATTGAATTCAAAATCCTGCTCCTCACATACAAGGTCTTAAATAATCAGGCCCCATCTTATCTTAATGACCTTGTAGTACCATATCACCCTATTAGAGCACTTCGCTCTCGCTCTGCAGGCCTACTTGTTGTTCCTAGAGTATTTAAAAGTAGAATGGGAGGGAGAGCCTTCAGTTTTCAGGCCCCTCTTCTGTGGAACCAGCTTCCAGTTTGGATTCGGGAGACAGACACTATCTCTACTTTTAAGATTAGGCTTAAAACTTTCCTTTTTGCTAAAGCATATAGTTAGGGCTGGACCAGGTGACCCTGAATCCTCCCTTAGTTATGCTGCAATAGATGTAGGCTGCCGGGGGATTCCCATGATGCATTGAGTTTTTCCTTTCCAGTCACCTTTCTCGCTCACTATGTATTAACAGACCTCTCTGTATTGAATCATATCTGTTATTAACCTCTGTCTCTCTTCCACAGCATGTCTTTTATCCTGTCTTCCTTCTTTCACCCCAACCGGTCGCAGCAGATGGCCGCCCCTCCCTGAGCCTGGTTCTGCCGGAGGTTTCTTCCTGTTAAAAGGGAGTTTTTCCTTCCCACTGTCGCCAAAGTGCTTGCTCATAGGGGGTCATATGATTGTTGGGTTTTTCTCTGTATCTATGAAGCGCCTTGAGGCGACTTTTGTTGTGATTTGGCGCTATATAAATAAAATTGAATTGAATTGAATTGAATTACTATGCAAACATGACAAGTGAAATCTCCCGCAGCAAGCTTAAACATGTGAGAGGTTGATCGCTCAGCGCGTTATGTGAGTGCCTGTGTAAAAGCAGCAGGATATATATTTTAGTTCTGCTGAGCCAAATAAGACAGGTCAGGGTGAAGAAGTGACAGCCAAAGAAAAGCTTACCACAAAACAGAAAAGTTATGACAAATCAGACTATAAGGCAAAAAGAAAGTGCAGCTTTATGGTTTCATGGACAAAAGAATTTCTGTGGCTGCAATATGACGAGCTAAATAACCAGGGGTGCACATAAGTGGTCCGCAGGTGCGCATTCGCTGTCAAAATAAAAAACGCGCACAAGATAAGAAGTTGCAACGCGTGTTTGCGTACATAAGATTTTCAGGAGGAGGACAGACATTTGTTTAGAATTCTTAACGATGTCGAAGAAGCTCCTTTAAGCAATTACTATGATGTTCCTCCACCTCCAAAGAAATGTCAGGAGTCCGAACCACAAAAGAAGCGCGTATTCTTGGAAAAGTGGTTGCAGGAGGTGAGCTGGCTTCAAACAAATGATGAACGCACAGAGATGTGGTGCAGAATGTGCCGTGAAAATTTAATAAATGACAAATTAAAAAGGCATGAACATTTTTTTGTATCGAAAAAATATCGAACCGTGACACCAAAGTATCGAACCGAACCGAACCGTGAATTTTGTGTATCGTTGCACCCCTAGTAACTAGCATCAATTTCTTATTTATTCCAACATCTCTGCACCATCGCATCATCATGTGTTTTTATTGTCTTTGTCATGGTGCTATTGTCGGTATTGTCTGTTATTTATTCTGTTATGTAAACATGTACAAAGTTCAATTCTGGTCAATAAAGCTGATTCTGATGTGTCAGTCCTAAGTAAGCTGTGGTGTGCTTCTTTCTTCCAAAACCAGCTACTTCAGCCATAATTTGCTTCTGGAACTGGACTAAAGCCTCACAAAGTGGATACAATAGGCAGGGATTGGAGTGTGGTCCAGGGATTTAAATCTTGGAAGAAAAGGAAAGAACTGTCAGTGATTCTAGCAGAACTAAAGTTACTTCAAAGCTCAATACAAGATATTTTGCACTGCTGGTTCTATATTGAATTCTGCACTGAATCAACATTATTGATATATTAAAGCATTGTATAATTAAGATAAAAATCTGAATTATAAGCCCAACAGCCTGTCTAATTATAGACAACACCAGTATCTGACTATTTGACAGCGGGCAAGTCTTTGGGATTTGCAAGAGGAAACGGCTAGTCCCAAATCATTTTATCCTATGACCTTTGACAACCACCTTATAATCAGTTCATCCTTGAGATCAAGTCAGCATTTGTGCCTGATAAAATCTAATTTCACCCTAGTGTGCCTGAGGTACATACACATTTTTCTAAATGCAGTATGTGTGGTCAGTGTGCCCCTAACATTTGACATTTTGCCACTAAAATTGTATAATTTCTGGCCTCACAAAAAATTGAAGAAATTCCTAAAATGCAGTAGTTTTTAGTGTATTTTTATTTTTATTTTCAAAGGGCAAAACTAGAGCTGACCAATGTAGGATTTTTTAAAGACTGATAATCATACAGACAGTTGCTAATTTAAAAATCGAACGTTTCGTTATGTTGGTCAATGCTTATTTCTTTTTGCCTCACAAAAGATAAACAGATTTCCATCACATGTTTATGTGTAGTTATTTATTTATTTGTATACACTCTACATGACTCTGCTAGTTGTTGTGTTTGTGGCGTTCCAAATGTGTGTTGTCAACAGGAAAGTTGCAGACTGCCCTCTGGTACACAAACTATGCAACATCAGCACTGAAAATGTCCAGGTCTCTCCTATACATTTAAACTTTTCTTTCATTTCTTGTTTTAAATTATGATACCAATACCGATAGAAATGGCTAATACTGGCAGTGTGTCCTTAAAAAATCTTAAAGAAATTGAACAAACAGAGGACAACAGAAGAAACAGTAAGTCTAAAACACCAATAACAGTAGATGGAAAGCATCTGGAAGTTATAAACCTTAGAAAGAGGAAAAGAAAATCTGCATCAATCTAAAAAACAGACACACTGAACAACTGAACTAAAATTGAAGAATAAAGTAGACGGCTTGAATATAACGCTCATTCATTCACATGAAAAAGTCCCATGTAAACAGTGTTGGGGAGTAACGGAATACATGTACCGCCGTTATGTATTTAAAATACAAAATATGAGTAACTGTATTCCGTTACAGTTACAGTTTAAAAAGGTGGTATTTAGAATACAGTTACTTTGTTGAAATAAATGGATTACACGGCGGTACTTTCCTGCTTCATATTGTCGCGGGTCAGGCCTGTTTGGGTTTTGTTTGACAGCTACGTTCTGTTGTTCCAGGTGGCAGCGTTACAGTTGCCATGGTTACAGGGTGACGCTCTCTCTCTGCGTGTTTCCTGGGTGAGAGAGCGCCTTTTTGTTGTTGTTGTTGTTGTTGTTGTTGTGCTAATCTAATAGGCAGAATGCTACAGGTATAGCTCTAAAGAATGTATCCTCATGGGCAGTGTAGTCCGTGCTGCTGGGAGAATGGACTGCCATACCCGTTATGTGTCTGTGAACGCGAGGAGGGAGAAAAAGGCGAGTGGAAAAGTACGAGTTGTTATCAAGCAAAAACGGGAGCTGGAAGCATGTAAATATAATAATAACCACTGCAGCCAAGAAGAGTGCCTGACGAGCCCAGTTGTAAGTAAGCTATTAAGACTCGACTGTACGCTGTGTTCATGTCTTCCTCCAAAAACAATAAGTTCCGTTGGAGCAGCCTTTCAACGCCTCTCTTTGTCTCTGGCAAGCAAAGTTGACCCAGACAACAAAGTAAAGCTATTTTTCGGCTAAGAGCCCAACACGGAACCCGCCGTATTAGCCAGAGGTCCCTTTACTATGGTTCGGAGCCGCGGACCTTCAGTAACAGTAATAAAGCACAGCAATAGTACATTCACGTAGTTGTAAAAAGCATGATAATATATTAAGTAATCCAAAGTATTCAGAATACGTTACTCTCATTGAGTAACGTAACGGAATATGTTACAGAATACATTTTGGGGAATGTATTCTGTAATCTGTAATGGAATACATTTTAAAAGTAACCTTCCCAACACTGCATGTAAAGTATAACTAAATGCAAAACTGCTTGATTCTTAGATGTGTGTTTGACCTGCTATATCACCATAACTTGAAGCACATTCTGACATTACTGAGATTGCGTTTGGTTTTTGAATTGGTCAAACCACTCAAGCTTTCTGTGCTTTGTTGTCACCAGGCAAACTTGACACTACAATAAAAGTTGTATCAAACTATGAAACATGTGGTTTAACTCTGGCATGACTCTCACTATGCTTCCTCTTCAAGACGTCAAACACTATGCGTCAGAGTTCCTTTATTTTCTAAAAAAAAAAAAAAAGCAACAAAACACAACAAAACAAAAAACTGTCATCTTCTTGGCCTGTATAATCACTTGCTTTTATGAAAAACCTCATGAGGTATCAGCAGCATGCCATTTGCACAAACCTGATAAAGAGTCATGCACAGTGGACATTCTGCAATTGTATTCGTAGACATGCTAATGACAGTCAAACAAGAAAATTTCCACATATTAGTATCTAAACAGTTTGTTTGGCCAAGATCGTCATCATGCATAAATAATAACAGATGAGAGACAAGAAAAAAACAAAAAACATCAAACACCAAACAATCCACACCCAGTACTGTTGTAGACGAAGAGCTGCTGCAGAGGAGGAAAAACTCAAAAGGCAGACATCCAAGGCTGGCAGCGCTACATACTTGGCAATCCAGTCAGTCTTCAAGCTGCAGCCAGACAGCTTTCTGATCAAGCTTGAAAACTGATCAACTGAACATGCAGATCTTGCCATATGAGCACTTTTCTTTCCCTCTTGGTCTCTACCACTTATCTGAGTATAATTTTAAAGCAAATAGTATCAAACCACGGTATGTCCGAGGTGGTGTGTCCCCGCTAACGTGAAATAAAATTTGACAAATGATAAAGGAGGTAATAAAAATTATATTTGATAACAGCAATTATATGTATCTTGCTTAAGGCTAAGGTTAAAATTACTTCATTGTCTCCCATAGGTGAAAATAACTCTGTCTTTAAATGACAGCTTCAAATCTCATTGCATGGTACTCGCCTGCTCTGTGTGACACTAAGCATAATAGAAGCATGTGGTTCCAGCCTCCCCTCTAGCAGTTTAAAAATAACATTCAGATGTAAATGTCAAGGTTAAATTTGATATGAAGATGTAGCAAGCACTGCAATAATTGTGTTTTCTCCCCTTATTTTAACTTTGATGACAGATGTAGAAGTTCACTTGGCTTGAATCTGATGAAATATAATGAATATAATGTAATGAATTTAGCCACGCGGATTTATTTAGTGTTTGTAATTGTCGCAGTGGAAGGTAAATTCAAAATTATTGCATTCATTTACTTGTACTATGACTATGGGGTGCAGGGGATTTAGTTTCTGTGATACGAATGATTTAATTACTCACATAAACTAAAATGCATGTTTTATTGATGAACTTTTGCTGACAGAGTTAAATTAGGTTGTTCAAAATGCAATGCTTTCAAAGCAAATTATATTGTCTTGAGATTTTGAATCCAGTTAGCACCGTGCCTAGAAGGGCTTGGGAAGAGGTTAGCATGCTAATTATGAATGCTATACCATAAGATGGGTGAACACAGAAATTGAATTTGTGCTATGGTGCTCAAGTCCAGCACTCATTTCCTTTTTAAATTGAAACACCTGAGATTGCTTTGCAACAAAGTACCATTGATTTGCTATATTGCGCATTACTAAACTGCATTTCTCCTGCATGCAACTGCATGAAAAATATGTTGTGCATAAATTGTTTTTTGGATGTAAAGTTTAATTCTGCATGCAAGCTGATGGCTAAGCATTATTATGCATATTAGGCCTATCTTTTACCTGCGCGTGTGTGCATATCTGTGACAGATGGTCCATTTAATGGTCCATTTAATAAACTTGCTACAATGGTTGCCTTCGGGGTTGGCATGCCCAAGATGTGGGGAATGACCTTGTTTATTATGACCTGTTACAACTGGGACTGTGTATTGTGTGTGTTTGTGCAGCATTAACAATCAAAGTTCTATGCTACTTCTAAAAAAAATTAATATGAAATTAAAATAGCATTCAGACTCACAACACCTCATGTGTCCCTGTTATGAGATTTCATCAAAATGTTCCTGAAACAATGACAAACATTAAAAAGCATTAAAAAAAAAAACAACCTGCCTTTTTACTACATTCTACTACATTTTTTGTGTGAATTTCACTCATTGCCTTTAATGATAAAGAGTGAAACTGGTCAGTATAGTAAAAATCCAGCTTTGCAGTTTACCCAGTTCACAATATATTGTGGAAGTATTGTAAGGATTACACAAGAAATCCCAATATTTTACTCCAACTTTAATCTTGGCTTCACACGCAACTCAAGGTGCCAAAAACCTAACCCTCTCGCTTCACCTCACACTGGGTGTGAGTGGAGCCACCTGGTGGTCCACCATAATATCTCCTTTTATACATTTAGAAAAATGATCTTATAAAAAAACAAGATACTTTTGACCAAAGATGTATAGCTGGGACACATGTAGCCCAGTTTAATTTGAAGTGTGTCGAACCAGTAAAACTGCATGATAAACTGGTAAAAATACAGAAAAAGGTCCATTGCCTACAATGTTCTGTAATTATAAAATGTAAAGTTTTCATCCTTTTTTTCTTACTATGGCTTCACTATAATAATTGTTTATGTTATTTAATTACTTTGAAGCAGTATGAATGGAAATCAATCAACAGGAAAAGCTGTAAAACTTTTCAAAAAATGCAAAAACAACCAGCAACTATTCAGAACTTCATTAAACTGGGAAACAGCCTAAACAAAACAAAACAAAAGTGTGAATTTAATAATGTTGCATTAAAATTTACATGAGGGACAAGTCAGGAAACACATTGCACAGTGATCTAAATCACTGGGGAAGACATGCCACTCAGAATATGCTGTTTAAATTGTGAGAGATGGTCCTTCCACAGTCTGGTGAAGCAGTTAAGCAGGACTGAAATCCATTTTCTTTAATAACGCATGGTGCAAAATGAGACAGAGCACCAGAATTAAGAAGGAAACGTAGGCTATATCACATTCAGGATAGCGAATGCTCCTTCTGTACATGAGAAAAAAACAATTTCTATTTGATTAAAATAAATCCTTTTAGGATTTTGTTTCTCTCCAATCTCTCTCCAGCCGTCTGTTTTTGATAGCAAATTTGCATTTCTCTCTTTTGTGTTTAATTTCCTCTCATTTTGACTGTCCTCCACCCTAATTGCCTTTTCTCTGATATATATTATTGAGCTCAAAAGTGCTATGACAAACCAGAGAATTAGAGTGTGTGGGAGGGTTTGGGCGCATCCATTCAGGTGTGGGTGAAAATGACCCTGAAGGGGTACGTGTATGATTGAATATGGGTTGTGTGTTCCCAGGAGCATGTGCATGTGTGTGTGTCTGTGCACCTTTTTGTGCCAGGATGTGTAGGACTAATCAGAGCATGGAGGATCCTGTAGTGGCAATAATAGTAGCAGAACACAGGACGGTACAGTAATGTCTTTTTCTATCTCCATCTCTCTCTTTCTTCCTCTTTAAATCTTGATTTCAATGTCTGTCAGAGAAATCAACAGGGTAATTACATGCATGATTATGTTGCCCTCTTTCATGCTGTCTTTCTGGTTTTCTTTCAACTTTTTCTAAAATATTCCTGCTTTCCCCTGCTTTGCTCTCCGGGGATATTTTTGAGTAAAAAGTGAGGCTTTGTGCCAGTGTTCTTTTCATGGCGTCAAGGCGGATAATGTAAAAAATAAGGAGATGATATGGAAGACATTCTGAGACAATACACCATATATGAGGCAATAAAAAAAGGAAACTAAAAAAGTAATCAAGGAAGGAGATTAAGACAAAACAGAGAAATAATAAAGCTCATTTTCCTTTTTTGATGTAATTTGTACATCGTGCTTGAGTATATCTACAGTCTTTTCAAAAATCAAACCATTCACAATGAAATCATGAGATGGATTCTTCAGTTAGTGCCCGGATTACTTGCTTTGAGAGGCATTTTTACTATTCAAACATAACGCTCCATAAACAATTACTTCTTATTTTAAGAGTCCTCAGGGATCACTTTAACATCCCACTCAATGTGCTCCCTCCAGGGGCGTTGTGATACTTTACAATGTATAATAATGCCTCTTTGAGTATCTACAAAGGTTTGTTTGAAATATTAGAGCTTTCTCTTCTGTTCCCTTCTCTTCGCTGGTATAATAACTACCTGTTTAGACTATGATTGCCCCTAAATATTGATGAGTACATTACAGCTGTGTAATTAGTTCACTGAACTCATCTATTTTTGTTGCCAGATAAATCTGCCCCCAAGCTGTTGCACTGGAACATCAGCATATGGAAATGCAGGAAAAACACACCCAACTGGGCAGGATTTCTGGGATCTTGGAAGCAAAAAAACAAAACAAAACAAAAAATTAACAAAATTAATGCCAAATGAGATGAGAAAGTAGTGAGTTTTAAATGTTAAGGAACTGTTCAATTTCAATCCTTGACTACTTCTGCTATTACTTGATTTTCAAATTAAAATGATAAAAATAATAATTAATACCTGAGAGTTTACTGTTTTTCATATGTCATGTACATTAAAGAAGCATCTGCTTAACTGAAGCGTTTTATTCTGTCAGCACCTGACATTCTTTATATGTTAGTTATCAATAATTAGTTATATAACTTCAACATGTTTTATACAGCAGAGCCACAAAATCATAAAATGACTACATGCAATGACTAAAGAAATTAAGAAAACATCTGCTGTAACCACATGAGATTTCACTGGATTTAAATCTTGCATCATTTGATTTTTAGTTTCACTTTCAGTTGCCGTTCATTGGACATGAAACTGACCTGGTTAGGGCAAATAAAACGTTTATTGTTCAGGTTAAAATAGAATCTTTACAAGCTTATACTTACATTTTAAACACTGAATTCAGGTCTTTTAGTCTCATTAACAGAGTTGTATAACATCAAACACCTAGCTATGCAGTGTGCTGTAATAGGATATCATCATTGCAATAAGTCAGTCTGGTAAATTTTTTCCCTCGAAGTGTCAGAGAGCATAAAGTTAGAGAGTTACAGGGTTGCAGAGTGCTAATGAGCATAGTTTGTAAAAGCCATCAACATTTTGCTGATTCAGTCATTTCCAGCTCTCCTCTGGTATGAACATCAGCACAAAATCTGTGCGCCGGGAGCTTCATCGTATTGGTTTACACGGCTGCAGCTTCTACAGGCAGAGTGTGTAGGTGGCCCAGCACTTTCACACACGTGGTGATTGTCTGCTCATTATCATTTTTTTTATTACTTTTTTGCATAAGGTGAAAAGTTGTACTCCATCTATAGGTGAATTATAATAATAACTCTTACACTGATCACATGTATAGACAGCCAGGATATCGTTTAAAGCTGTTTTGCGTGTTGGTTTTGTTCCCAGACGATACAAGAGACAAACCTTCATAGCAACAGTTGATAAGTAACACAATTTTTTTGAAATGAAAGGACATTTAACGGTCACTACCTCAACTCCTGGTCACCAGGCTGCTCCGTGAAAGCATTCTTAGCATTATTAATACTGAGTCTTTTATAATCAGAAGAACTGCTTTTCATTTGATGCTCCGTTTATTCTCTGTTATCCTGTATATCAATTGATATTTTGTGGTGTGCCATTTAAATCCTCAGCACTTTCTTTTTTTATTTTATTTTATAGCCTGACCTTCATGAACAAAGCCCCATCAGTGATGTGCCTTGATCACGTGAATTAAATTTTCTCTTGACCCATTTGCAAGCCCAAATATGCACTCATCATGCTTACTTGCGAGTACTAACTTCATCTCTTTGAGTGCAACCATCGATTTGTGAGTCATCACCACTTTATTAGCCTTTTCCTCTTTCTGACCACATCTCCCCCCCCCCCCCCCCCCCCCCCCCCCAGCTCTCTATCTCAGTTGCACAGTGCCAGAAATCCTTCAACATTACGTAAAAGCAGAGAAAGAAAGAAATTGTTTTGTTCTGTCGTGCTCTCTTGTTGCAGCATTTGAGGGCATGTATTTCCTGTTAGTTGGTGTTAATCTTGCCTTCATAAAACATGTTAATGCCAGTGTTAATCAGAGCTTCCGCTGAATGCGTTTGTGCGAACAACAGGCTGCTAAATGTCAACTGTTACTGGATTATCTGCAGGCTGGAACCCCGTGATAATGATATATGGAGTATGCGTCTCTGTGTGGGTGCTTTGGAAACTGCGCATGCGTGTGTGTGGTTGCAAATGTGCATGCAGTGATTAACACAGGCCATTTCTAGTTTCCTGGCACCCTGAATGAATCCCTTTTGAGTATAAATCCTTTATTCTGCCACTTTTATTAATCGGAGAAAGACAGGGAGAAATAGCAACAGAGGAAGAAAGACCGTGCAAAAGGGGGGAAAAAGATATCAAGGCAGGAAAAAAAAACCCACTAAAAAAAGACAGAAAACAAGTTTGAGAGATGCACAAAGAAGCAGAGAGGAAGAGTTTTAGAGGGGTGTATAATCCCTATAGTGTTTTGTTGTTGCTTCTGTCTGCAGGGTAGCAGAATTCTAACTAGGCTTGAACTATCCCAGCTCACACAGCAGCCACTGCAACGGTGTGTCCTGCTGTACTGTTCAAATAACACAATTTACAGTACATATGTAAAAAATACAAGCTTGAAGCGAGTAAGTGATAGCAGGTGAGTAGCTTTTTTCAGTAGCAGGACAGGACTTCTGCCAGAGGAGAAAGCAGGCTTGTGTTTAGCTAGTGAAAGGACATAGAATTTGAGGTTGAATTTAATGGAAGGTGTCTACTATTTATTTTTGGGCTTTTTTGCCTTTTTTGATAGTTGTGCAGTGTAGATCGTACAGGGAGAGAGAGCAGGGGAGGGCATGCAGCAAGGGCATGCAGCAAAGGGCTAGAGTTGAGACTCAAACCCAGGCAGCTGCATTTCAGCCGCATGCACATGAGCACCTGCTCAACTAGTGAGCTAAACTGACACCCTCATAGGAGGTTTATGAGCTTGTCTGTGATTGGCAGGTGGCAAAAGGGGTGAGCAACACAGACATTTCCAGTAAGCAAAGCAGCGGAGAGTGGGCAGACAGGTAAGTGCAGGTAAGCGGAAAATCTGTTAAATCCTTTTTGCAGGTTTGTCCAGCTCTGAAGTGTTGGGAAAGTTATCCTTAGTTAGGATAACAAGCACATTTCATCTTGCGTGGGATATTTGAGCCAATGAGTGGTTGCACTAGAAGGCAGAGAGAAAACAAAAGTCAGTAACACCTGTTACACAGGAGCACCAAAACTAGCATCAGACAGCCTGATTGCAGCACACAAGCAAGGGCAATCTGGCATGGAATGGAAATGCAAGCTGGTCCGTATATGCAAATAAATGACTGATGGAGAACAGGTGTGCCAGCTAGCGAATGAGAAACACACAGGCTCCGCCCATGGGGAGAGATGGCAGCAAACCAGCTTTGATAGCTGCTATTCTTCTATTATGAGAGTGCATGGAAAAACAAAATCACGCGGTATATTTTTTCCTGTAACACCTAATCATTACGCTGCATACAAATTGGGTTCAGGGGAACCCACTCTTAGTTGGTGGGGGACAAGGAGTTAATGGTCTAGATATGCATACTGTAGCTCCAGTGTTACACCACCACCCATCAAGCTTCAGACATGGAGGCTAATCTGAGGTGCTTACACCTTGCTGGGAGAATCTTTGCTCTACCATTGTAAGCATAAATCATTCAGCTTATAAGCTAAATGTTTGTGTTTTAATATGCCAACAAGATGTGTGTGCATGGAGTAATGGTCACTTGTCTTTTACACATGTGAGGTAACAATGTTATGTAGAAGCAGCTTACTTAACTGACCTGCCGAGTGTCTCACTGGTCTTGCATGCAGAGATTTATTGATTTAATAACTGACAACCAAAAGTGGCTGAAAGGGACCTTTGTCCTTCTGGAATTAGTTTGACTCTTTCACCTATTTAACTAAAACAAATACAGACAGGTGCTTTTAATAAACACATGCTTTTAAGCTCACAGGTGAGAACCTGGACGGTTTATAGGTAGGAAGGATTTGCAGTCCATTTACTTAATTACATTAAATCTCCACAGGCTGATCACACAGTCTACATCACAGAGGTGTTCTCCCTTCTCAACATATTAATCGCAAGTGCTTTTCCCCCAGAAAGTCTCAGCGTTACAATTCATTATATTGTCACCTTTAATTGATGCATTTTAAAAACTTAAATGGGACTGGCTTGGTGAAATTGCACAAAAACAGGATGTCTATGTTAATCACAAAATATTCCACTTATTAGGGAAACTCCCCTCCTGGCAACTCTAACCTAACCTGATAATAATTGTTTCTATCAATATCACATTAGCATTATCACTAGGGCCCAACTATACTGTATAATTGGAACTTCTCTACCTCACTTTTGAGATTAGAATCTTGCTGGAGATAAAAGGTAATGAACTTTTTTGTTTATCATTTTTCTCATAAAACTTCCATGTCTCATTGACACACCTGCATACACACACTTTAAACGTTTGTAGATAAAATCACACCAGTATAACCTAGAGATGAGCAACCTGTGAGTGAAAGAAGGCAATGCAGACTTATTTGAGAGCCTCAAATCATTCATTTAGATCAGCAAACTGGAGAGCACAGTCAGTGCATAAAAGCTCATGTTTCTGCCCTGCAGTACAGTATACTGCAAAATGTGGCTAAATCCAAGACTGCTTTGGTGTAACACCAACTGCTGACTTCATCACTACAGGAAGTGTTCATTGATCCGACATCTGATTTGTCGATGCGGCTGCAGTTTTAGTCAAAGACCTTGGCTGCATTTTTGATCGAAACATTGAAAAGGTGTACCCACTGCAATGTCAACGTCTTGCCACATCCTAACTGTGTGAAATAGATTTATTTTTGTTGCCTCAATCAAGACAAAATGGTGGTCAAAGCTCAGCATTGAAGAATGAGCTAAGAATAGCAGTCTCACAGCTGCTGCCCAGCTTTCAGAGGATCTCCAGCACAAAGGAAGCCCACACCATCCACTGAAAGACTGCAGAACAAGAGATGTAGTTGTTATGGAGAAACAATTAGATGAAAGTTTTCATAACTTTAAAACATTGATATGTTCAGGAATATGCAATTAAAGACATAGGGAAAGAATTAAAATTATTACTAAGCATTTTTTAATTAAAAATAATAAATAAAAGACTCAGCCACAGGACCTTAATGGCGAAAGGAGACACAGACACTTTGGCCCTTTTACCCATCTTCTGACTCAATCTCTAATTTGATCTCAACTACATCCATGTAAAGTTCTGCAGCTGTATCTTACACAGCTGATGAAATCTATCTATAGAACGAGCACAGGCAGACCGACAGTTCTCTGCTAAATTCTAAGCCACTGTTAAGCCACTTAACACTGACCTATGAATCATTCAAGCATTCAAGTACCTAACTCAAGGGATGTTGTCCGTACATGTAACAGACAACTTAGCTTAGAACTGAAGAAGAAGTTTTAAATTGTACCTAGTAATTTTGTTACTTGCAAAAACACATAATTTGCTCCCATTTCCTGGCTTGAATCTACAAAAATGGCAAAAATAACACAGTTTGACAGGAAAAAAATAACATTTTTGCACCAACAAGGTGATTCTCAAAAGGCTGTTAGCTGAAAACCTGGCATATGCAGGCATGGTGCGCGAAGTGTTCAGAGCAAACTGGATAAATGGAGAACAGTAGAAGTGGTCTAAGTGGAAGTGCGTCTGTCAAGAAAGAAAGGGAAAAAGTGTGTGCGTGCCAACATTTGTCAACAGGTGTAATGGGAAAGTTTAGGTTCAAATTGTCATCAATTTGTAAGGAGGAGTTCCGGTAAGTGGTACAACAGTGTGTGTCTACAGTCATCTATAAAACAGATGGAGGTTCTGTCATTGCTTAGAACTTGTCAAAAAAGATGTAATTTTGAATACAGAAAAGTACCATTTGATCCACCGTGCAATACCATCTGGAAAGTGTCTGATTGGTAAGAGCATCACTTTTCAGCATGACAAGTCCAAATACGCTGCCAATTCAGTAAAGCGTACCTGGATAAAAACACAAAAGAGCTCTACAAGTTATGGATTGGTCTCCTCAAAGGCCAGACCTCAACATTATTGAAGCAGTGTGTGATGATGTCGACAGCATACAGAACCTAGAAAGGAGCTTTGAAAATGTCCTTTAAGACTTTAGTGCAATGCTGTACATAAAACTAAACCATTTTCCAAGTTTTTAAAAAGCAACTTTAAAAGAAAAGAAGAAAAGAAGGTTAAATAACAATCACATTACTAATGTATTACAGATCAAATTATTTTCAGATTTCTTGGAAAACAACATTTTTTGGCCTATGAATTATAACATATACTCAATTTACCACTAATAACAACCCACAGTTGAAAGAAGTTGACCTTTGAATTGCCATTCTGCAGAAACAGCTACAGAAAGCACCAAAAGAAGAATGACTTGACCTGGATTCAGTCATCTTCAAGACAGCTGAAAGGAAAAAGGATAGAATGTTATAGAGATATGATTTGATCATTCTTTTATTCACCCTCAGCTGAAAGCATGCATATTTGCCACCCAGTGTGCTGCCTACAGTCAGTGTGAAAGGGTTTACCTTTCCTTGAAACATTCAGCTCAGTGCAGCGCAGCCACTGGAAAACTATCTACATATTTTGTACTTATTGCTATACCATTTTAGACTAGGTAAGTATGCTTTACATTTTTTTTACAGAGTGCAAAGGTATTTGCTTGTTTAAGTCTCCTCAGCTTTAGACGAAAAAAGTGGTACAGGTGTAGTTATCAGATATAATAGCCCAGCAGGAACTGACTGTAGATGATGATGAAGTCAAGCGAAGTTAGGTTTTAGAGGTCCTTCTTTAGTCACTTTGGACTGACCTCTCAGAAACTACCTCATTAAAATGTTTATTTCTGTGTGAAGTTATGGTCAAAATGTTTTGACAATGAGACATAAGTGGCAAAAATGATTGTGTTTCTTAAACTTGCTGATTTTTTCTCTCTCTTTTTTTTTTTACATGTTTCTATGATAAAGTCAAGATCAATCAAAAGGATATGGACACAAATGAACACATTTCATCAAATGAGGACTATATAAATTCTAGATTTTTTTGTCATAGATTTAATATAGTGTCACTTGAATTCCTGCCTTGCTATGCCCACCTATTGTAAGTACAAAGTCCCATACACACCACTTCCAGATGCCCATATCTAGCAAATCAACTTAAAATAAATAAATAAATAACTAAAACTGGCACATCGACTAGTGAATGCTGAACTTTAAATGCCATTGCTGAATCCGTCATTCTGTCTTTCAGGTTGAGTGCTACATAACCTACCTCATCACTGATCACCACCATGATAAGGTCTCTGTATTATCCCACGGGAGAGTCACAAAAGAAGGTATGTTTCCATCAAAGGTTGCACAGTCCTTTCAACTCCAGATTTTAAGGTCATAGATTTTAAACAAGTTTAATCATAATCATGAGTCTACAGTAAACATAGTTAGACTTACGGTTGACCTCTCTTTATTAAAATACGTGTTTTTTTAAAAATGCACGATTATGTTAATTTACATTCTCTAAGAAATTCTTGAAATTTCATCATTGACTAGTTCCAACAATAATCACAAGCTTGTCTCCCTTTTTTGCCAGGCTGGCTACTGTTATTGTTAAATGTGAATGTGAACCTGTGTTTAAAGATTCTGCAAAGCAACTTGGTAATATCAAGGAACTGCACAAATGTTCCCTAAGAAGATCTCAGTGCAGTATTAATGCAGTGTTCTTACAGGCAGCAGAGTTCTACTTTGAACTGCAGTGTAATTACGTGATTCATAAACATCTATAAAACTGACAATAATTCCGTTTTAAACAGTATGTTTCAGTGGAAATGAAACGCTGCATATATTAAAGCCTAATTTACACCATGGCGCTTTACTGTATATTTAACACTGTCTGTGGTACTCGATTTAAAATATAAGTGTTTTAAGTTACAGTTTTTAGAGCATGTTTAATGTCATCTTGTCCAAGTGAAGAACATGAAGTCACTAGTTCGGTAGTGCTACATTCAATGTTAGCTAACTACTGACAGAACCAATAACTAAATAATATTGAAAACAAGGAAATTAAAATGAAAAAGACTTACAAAAAGACTTTCCACTTTCACTCTTTGTCTCTTAGTCCACTGAAACAGGTGAATCCACCCGTTGGGCATGATGCTTGGGTTTGTAGAGCACTTTATGAATGAAGACTGGTGAGGATGGTGTTTGTGTCAAGTACCCCAGTAGTGTGCTGGCTACTGTCCCCTCTGTGTTTTCCTTGTCGTGTCAGATGTACGGAAAAAGTGGCAGAGCATATATCTACAAGATGTGTCAATCACTATTTCATGCAATTTGTCATTTAACCCCCTGTTATATCAGGATTAAGTCTTTCTTTCCCCCAAGCACACCCCACCAGTTAAAAACAAAATATTATATAACATATAATAGGCTACTGCCAGTGTTGGGTATGACATTTTATAGTAACGCGTTACTGTGATCACATGACATTTGTCAGTAACATATTACTGTACTAAATTTAGTAGTCACATTACAGTTACACTTATGTTGTTACTGCAAAAGGTTCTTCGGTTGTCTTCCTGCATATTTGCGTTACAATCAGCTGATTTTAGTTCATGTGTGTGAGGAGTAAAATGGTGGACAGCAATACAGTTACTGAGGATTGCAGATGAGGACAAGAGCAAAAAGCTTAATTGGAAGCTGCGTCCAGGACAGAAATGCTAACAGCTCTTTGTTTCTTTGCAAGCATGTGCACAGACAGCATGCAAATGCTAAGCTAGTCAAGAACCCAGAGTGATATTAAAGCTGAGTGCATGCAGATGCAAACTCAGCGGTCAGAGACTCATTCTTCTGCACTTCACTTCTGCAGGTAGCAAAAGCAGGCTTGTAGCCTCCATTTCTACCTGTTAATGTTTGTAGCGTAGAATCACTGTGGCGATCACTTTGAAGTCTCTGGTCTAGTTTTTGTCTTTGTGTTGTCACCTTTGTGTTCATACATAAATACTAAGAGAAACATCATACTGCATGCGTGTCCTGATTAGGATATGGATTTGTGTTGGTGTGTGGGACTTTAGCCTCGGGTTTATATTGTTAACTGGTAACTACTGCATGACGATGTGTTTACTTTAATGCCTTGTTTGTTGAACTTAGTTGGACAAGCAGAAGAAAATAGATGGCTGGATTGATGGAAATTGTTGTAAAAATTTCTACTTTTTAAATTTCTTACCAAAGTGAGAAAAAGCCCAAAGGTACATTGAAAGTACGACACCTAGTCAGTCTGGATTTAATCCAACTGAGATGCTTTGGCCAGACCTTAAACAGGCAATCCATGCTCAAAACCCCTTCAGTGTAGCTGAATCAAAATTCTGCAAAGAAAAGTGGAAAGAAATTCCTCCACAGTGATGTGAAACACTCATTGAAAGTTATCACATGACTGCAGTTCTTGCCGCCCAGGGTGGAACAACCAGTTATTAGGTTTGGGGGGGGAGTTATTAGGGCCAGGTAGATTTAGATAGATTTTTTACAACGATAAATGAAATCATTGCATATTGTGTTTACTCAGGTTATTTTTGTCCAATATTAAAATTTGATGATCTCAAACACTTATGCAAGAAAATAAGTAATGGAGAATGGGGCAAATACTTTTTCACTGTACTGTATAATAATAGCCATATTATATGTAGCCATATAAAAGCCGTCTTTCTGATTTTATTTTTTAATATGACACCATTTCAGAATGGGCTTAAAACCAGATCTAATTTTTCAGAAAGTCCGCATCATGAACTGGATGAATGGAGTTTGAAAAGCAGAAAAAAAGTGTTTAAAAAACATAATCAGTATTACATTTGACTGTTTGTCCATTTTTAAAAAAATGTTTTTGTACATGGCTTCGATTGGGTGTTGTTATTACAAGAAAAGAATGTATCTTTTGGGTATTTTCAGCTCCCTGATCAGCATGACCAGGTTTACAATGACAGTTTCCTACTGGGAAAAGTGATTACATGAGGGTAGAGGTGACACTCAGATTAATCAGTTATTAACATGCATTATTCAGACTTTACAAACATACTTAAAAAAATAAAATGAATATGTGAATATCTGTTATAGTTGATTGTATGCGTTAAAACTGCATTTTGAATAAATATAAAAACAAATTTGAGTTGCAGAAACCGTACCGTCTCCTCCTCGTCTCCATCCCTATCTTCTGCCATTTTTCATTGTTCTTCCTTTTCCTTGCTCCTGCTTTCCCCACGTCTTCCTTGCAGTTAATGTGGATTTCTCTATCCTCTTCTGCTGTCAGCTGTCTCCTTCACCTCCTGCTGTCTACCTCCCTGGCTGTCAGTCATGTCATTTCCCTTGAGGCACAGTTGATTTATATAGAGACAATTCAAGACAACAGACAATAAAACAATAATGTCATAAAATCAGGCTTGGAGATCAACACAGGGTTTCTCTTGGGAATGAAAAAGAAAGAAAGGGATAAATAAAGATCAGCATATGCTGACAAAAAGAGGGGTAAATGAGGGGAAAGACTCAGAGGGTGGAGAAAAAATGAGATACAGAGGTGAATGAGGTAGAAAAATAAGGAAAGAGGAAACAATAATATAAAGATGATTTTAAATGGGTTTAGAAAATTGATTATTTTACACACATTGTTAAAACTCTGACACTCACATTTGTGTTATAGGCTGTCATAGTCAAATGATCTGATCTGCTGTGATCATATCAAACCTATTTGTCCTTTTCAGTCATTTGGAGGGTACTGTAGTTTTCTCTGGTCCCCTCCCCAATCAGACCAGGAGTGACATGTTTAGCCGCATGTTCTCCTTAAATTGCTGGCTGTCTGAGTGGTGTCCCAGAAATGATGTGGGCTTCATAGATAATTGGCAAACCTTCTGGAGGAAACCTGGTCTTGTTAGGAGAGATGGCATCCATCCCACTTTGGATGGAGCAGCTCTCATTTCTAGAAATATCGACAAATTTATTAAACCCCTCAAAACATGACTATCCAGAGTTGGGACCAGGAAGCAGAGTTGCAGTCTTACACGCCTCTCTGCAGCTTCTCTCCTCCTGCTACCCCCCCAAAAACCCATCTCCATAGAGACTGTGTCTGCTTCCAAAAAGACAAAAAACAAACTAAAAACCAGCAACAAACAACTTAAACATTTACAAAGAAAGAACAATACAGTATCCACATCTGAACCAAAGAGTAAAACAGTGAAATGTGGATTATTAAATATTAGGTCTCTCTCCTCCAAGTCTCTGTTAGTACATGACTTAATAATTGATCAACAAACTGATTTACTCTGCCTTACAGAAACCTGGTTGCAGCAGGATGATTATGTTAGTTTAAATGAATCAACACCCCCGAGTCATTCTAACTACCAGAAATCTCGAAGCACAGGTCGAGGGGGCGGTTTGGCAGCAATTTTTCACACCAGTCTATTAATTAATGAAAGACCAAGACAGACTTTTAATTCATTTGAAAGCCTGATGCTTAACATTGTCCACCCCAGCTGTGAAACTCAGAAACCAGTCTTACTTGTTATCATCTATCGTCCACCTGGGCCTTACACAGAGTTTCTGTCTGATTTCTCAGACTTTATATCTAATTTAGTTCTGAGCTCAGATAAAATAATTATTGTGGGTGATTTTAACATCCATGTTGATGCTAAAAATGACAGCCTCAACATGGCATTTAATCTGTTGTTAGACTCAATTGGTTTCTCTCAAAATGTAAAAGAACCCACCCACCACTTTAATCACACTCTAGATCTTGTTTTAACATATGGCATAGAAACTGAACATTTAACAGTGTTTCCTGAAAACCCTCTCCTGTCTGATCATTTCTTGATAACATTTACATTTACAATAATTGATTACGCAGCAGTGGAGAGTGGACTTTATCAAAGTAGATGTCTTTCTGAAAGCGCTGTAACTAAGTTTAAGAATATAATCCAGCCACTGTTATCATCGTCAATGCCCTGTACCAACACAGAGCAGAGCAGCTATCTGAACGCTACCCCAACAGAGGTCGATTATCTTGTTAATAATTTCACCTCCTCACTACGTACGACTCTGGATACTGTAGCTCCAGTGAAAACTAAGGTCTCTAATCAGAAGTACCTGACCCCGTGGTATAATTCTCAAACACGTACCCTAAAGCAGATGACTCGTAATCTGGAGAGGAAATGGCGTGTCACAAATTTAGAGGATCATCATTTAGCCTGGAGAAATAGTTTGTTGCTTTATAAGAAAGCCCTCCGCAAAGCCAGAACAGCTTACTACTCATCACTGATTGAAGAAAATAAGAACAACCCCAGGTTTCTCTTCAGCACTGTAGCCAGGCTGACAAAAAGTCAGAGCTCTTTTGAGCCAACCATCCCTTTAACGTTAACTAGTGATGACTTCATGAGCTTCTTCACAAATAAAATTTTTATTATTAGAGAAAAAAATTACCAATAATCATCCCACAGATGTAATATTATCTACAGCTACTCTTAGTTCCATTGATGTTAAGTTAGACTCTTTTTCTCCAATCGATCTTTCTGAGTTAACTTCAATAATTACTTCCTCCAAACCATCAACGTGTCTTTTAGACCCCATTCCTACAAAACTGCTCAAAGAAGTCCTGCCATTGATTAATTCTTCGATCTTATATATGATCAACCTATCTCTAATAATCGGCTATGTACCACAGGCCTTCAAGGTGGCTGCAGTTAAACCTTTACTCAAAAAGCCATCTCTAGACCCAGCAGTCTTAGCTAATTATAGGCCAATCTCCAACCTTCCTTTCATATCAAAAATCCTTGAAAGAGTAGTTGTCAAACAGCTAACAGATCATCTGCAGAGGAATGGTTTATTTGAAGAGTTTCAGTCAGGTTTCAGAGTTCATCACAGCACAGAAACAGCTTTAGTGAAGGTTACAAATGATCTTCTTATGGCCTCTGACAGACTCATCTCTGTGCTTGTCCTTCTTGACCTTAGTGCAGCATTCGATACTGTTGACCATAATATCCTGTTAGAGCGATTAGAACATGCTGTAGGTATTACAGGTATTGCACTGCAGTGGTTTGTATCATATCTATCTAATAGACTCCAATTTGTGCATGTAAATGGAGAGTCCTCTTCACACACTGAGGTTAATTATGGAGTTCCACAGGGTTCAGTGCTAGGACCAATTCTGTTTACATTATACATGCTTCCCCTAGGCAGCATCATTAGAAGACATAGCATACATTTTCACTGCTATGCAGATGACACCCAGCTCTATCTGTCCATGAAGCCAGATAACACACACCAATTAGTTAAACTGCAGGAATGTCTTAAAGACATAAAGACTTGGATGGCCACTAACTTTCTGCTTCTTAACTCAGATAAAACTGAGGTCATTGTACTCGGCGCTGAAAAGCTTAGAAATATGGTATCTAACCAGATTCTTACTCTGGATGGCATTACCTTGGCCTCCAGTAACACTGTGAGGAACCTTGGAGTCATTTTTGACCAGGATATGTCCTTCAACGCACATATTAAACAAATATGTAAGACTGCGTTCTTCCATTTGCGCAACATCTCTAAAATTAGAAATATCTTGTCTCAGAGTGATGCTGAAAAACTAGTTCATGCATTTATTACTTCCAGGCTGGACTACTGCAATTCATTATTATCAGGATGTCCAAAAAACTCACTGAAAAGCCTTCAGTTAATCCAAAATGCTGCAGCAAGAGTACTGACAGGGACTAGAAAGAGAGAGCATATTTCTCCTGTTTTGGCTTCCCTTCATTGGCTTCCTGTTAAATCCAGAATTGAATTCAAAATCCTGCTCCTCACATACAAGGTCTTAAATAATCAGGCCCCATCTTATCTTAATGACCTTGTAGTACCATATTACCCTATTAGAGCACTTCGCTCCAACTCTGCAGGCCTACTTGTTGTTCCTAGAGTATTTAAAAGTAGAATGGGAGGGAGAGCCTTCAGTTTTCAGGCCCCTCTTCTGTGGAACCAGCTTCCAGTTTGGATTCGGGAGACAGACACTATCTCTACTTTTAAGATTAGGCTTAAAACTTTCCTTTTTGCTAAAGCATATAGTTAGGGCTGGACCAGGTGACCCTGAATCCTCCCTTAGTTATGCTGCAATAGATGTAGGCTGCCGGGGGATTCCCATGATGCATTGAGTTTTTCCTTTCCAGTCACCTTTCTCACTCACTATGTGTTAATAGACCTCTCTGTATTGAATCATATCTGTTATTAATCTCTGTCTCTCTTCCACAGCATGTCTTTATCCTGTCTTCCTTCTCTCACCCCAACCGGTCGCAGCAGATGGCCGCCCCTCCCTGAGCCTGGTTCTGCCGGAGGTTTCTTCCTGTTAAAAGGGAGTTTTTCCTTCCCACTGTCGCCAAAGTGCTTGCTCATAGGGGGTCATATGATTGTTGGGCTTTTCTCTGTATCTATGAAGCGCCTTGAGGCGACATTTGTTGTGATTTGGCGCTATATAAATAAAATTGAATTGAATTGAATTGGAATTGACAAAGATCAAATATTTATTCCAAACTAGAAATAGAAGGCAAAATAGTTCACAGTCAAAAAGACTTGTTTTCCCCCATCAATATGTGAATTTACATCAGACTGGAAAACAAAACCCAGCAGAAAGTGTGAATAATGTTTCAGGAGTCATAAGTCCAGCTTGCACTGGAACGGTTCACAGCCGAGTGTGAAGCAGCGGGAATGAGGATCAGCACCTCCAAATCTGAGGCCATGGTTCTCAGCCGGAAAAGGGTGGAGTGCCCACTCCGGGTCGGGGATGAGTTCCTGCCCCAAGTGGAGGAGTTCAAGTATCTCGGGGTCTTGTTCGCGAGTAGGGATGGGTACCGGTATCTGGTGCCATGATGGCACCGGTTCTGACATAAACGGTAGTAACCAGACCGAAAAGCAGCGCACATTTCGGTGCTTTATTTCGGTGCTTTTTTTTCCTGAGCTGTGATACACTTTAGATTCTAGCCAATCATTTTACGTTTCCGAGGATAGTAGGCGGGCGTTCTTTTAGAGCAGAGCTACAGATTAAAAATGCCCAAGGCTAAGCGGTCAAAACTCTGGCTGTACTTCACAGCAAAAGATGAAAACTCAGCAGCCTGCAACAAGTGCTTTAAGCTGATACTGTGATACTGTCAAAGGAAGTAACACATCAAATCCGATGAAACACCTGGCGACGCATAGCGTTTTTTTTAAAAGACGAGAAATGCGCCGTATTTGATAGCTTGCTGTGAGACCTCACACCGTGCACATCTACTGTGGGTGTGGTGCCTGTTATCGGACCCGGAGTTTGCAACATCCCCCAAAAACCCAAAGAGTAGAGTCCTGGCCCCTAGCCCTGCCAGTGTAGCAGAAATGATGATGGATGATGATGGCAGCAGCAGCAGTTCTTCTCAGAGTGAGTAGCTTAATGTTGCTCGTGTGTAATTTACCTTGAGTAGGCTAACCACGTTATTACATTAATGCATGTAAGTTGAACTAGCACAGCGGTCCCCAACCCCTGGGCCTCGGACCGGTACCGGTCCGTGAGTTGTTTGGTACCGGGCCGCGAGAGTTGAGGCTCAGGTGTGTGTGTGTGTGTATAATTTTCAGGGTTTTTATCAGTTTTCAGCGTTATTTTGTTATCGTTTTTATCGTTTACTCGGTTTTCCTTGGTCTTTTCACGTGTGTTATGAATAAATTTTCTTTTTTTCGGTACCGGTACTAGTTTTATTTTGTTGTATTTATCCGCGACACCTTAAAGGCCGGTCCATGAAAATATTGTCGGGCATAAACCGGTCCCTGGTGCAAAAAAGGTTGGGGACCGCTGAACTAGCAAACATCATCATAGCTACATGCGGCTGTCTTCTTGTTTGATGGCAGATACTCCCTTCTCCCTGGCCAAAAAGGCTAAAATGACCAAAGAAAAAGTGGAAAACAGTTAAACATGAGAGGTTTTTGGACAAAGTTTGTGTTTTTTCCATTGATTAAGCACTGCTTCCAGCCAAGAATGATACCATATATGCCCCATAGCTGCAGAAAAGGCTAACATTGTTATCCTTTTACAAAAAAACAGCTGAACATGAGAGGTTTTTGGACAACATTTGTGTTCTTTAAGCACCGGTTTGAGCACCGTTTAAGCACCGGCACCGTTTCAAAAGTACTGATTTGACACCGGTATCGGATAAAACCTAAACGATACTCATCCCTATTCGCGAGTGATGGGAGAAGGGAGCCGGAGATCGACAGACGGATTGGGGCTGCAGCTGCAGTAATGCAGACGCTGCACCGGTCCGTCGTGGTGAAGAGGGAGCTGAGTGTAAAAGCGAAGCTCTCAATTTACCGGTCAATCTACGTCCCTACCCTCACCTATGGCCACGAGCTGTGGGTAGTGACCGAAAGAACGAGATCGCGGATACAAGCGGCAGAAATGAGCTTCCTCCGAAGGGTGGCTGGCCTCTCCCTTAGAGATAGGGTGAGAAGTTTGGCCATCCGGGAGGGTCTCAGAGTAAAGCCGCTGCTGCTCCACATCGAAAGGAGCCAGCTGAGGTGGTTCGGGCATCTGACAAGGATGCCCCCTGGGCGCCTCCTGGGTGAGGTGTTCCAGGCATGTCCCACCGGGAGGAGGCCCCGCGGCAGACCCAGGACACGCTGGAGAGATTATATCTCTCGGCTGGCCCGGGAACGCCTTGGTGTTCCCCCGGATAAGCTGGAGGAGGTGGCTGGGGAGAGGGAGGTCTGGGCCTCTTTGCTTAGGCTGCTGCCCCCGCGACCCGGCCTCGGATAAAGCGGAGGAAGATGGATGGATGGAGTCAGAAGTCAGTTTTCATAAATATGTGACAGCTGTTCCTTTCCAAACTGTTTGAAATGATCCTACATATATTGAATACAGAGAAATATATAATGTAATAATTTTATGCTGTAGCTCAGTAGCTCAGCTGAGATGTTTCATTGTAATGATGAATTATTTTGTGTGATTTTGAAGTCAAAGCTGTAGTTATAACTTCCAACGGTTGGCAAATTTCTGCTGTCAGTTTAGTTTCAGTTCAATTTTTTTTTTTTTGCAAAAGCTTTTACTCCGAGACATTTGCCGTACACTTTATGTCTTTCAGTAGATTTCATCCAAAGTTAGCAAGAAGTGAAAAATACTTAAAAGACTCAAATAAATCAGTAGACATGATCACTATAGACATCGCAATAACTAACAAGTTTGTCTACAGTTTTCTTTTGTAAATTAAGTAAAAAAACATTTTCAGGAAGCTGATGTGGGTATGTGTGTTTGAGGATGCACACCAATGACTCAGCAGCAGTCCTTCTAATGAACACCACTGAGTGGTCTGCGACTTGTAGGTGGAGACTTGTCACATCAGTCTAGAGAGCTGGAAGGTTTTGGTCAGTTTGACGTGGGAGCTGATATTTTGTTTCACAGTGAAATTGTTGATTTGCACATGCTGTGGGTCACAGTGAGCCTTCTAGGGAGCGATCTGAAAGTGGCAGCAGCAGTGGAAGTGGTACACACGCGTGAAAATAGATGGAATTATGGACAAGCGATTTGTTTTTTATGAATGGAGTTGCAAAACTTTGGAATTGTTGTAACTGTCATTGTAACTGTTTAGCCTGAGTATGTGTTGAATATTTCAGGTAGGCTCCTCGTACTTTTAATGCAACACAGCTCTCGTCAGTAAGCCTCACCAGGGAAATGCACATATTATCCATCAGCTATATTATACCCTTGTTTGCACATTTCTTGCCCACTGAAGTTAAACAACTAACTTGAAGTCTTATTTGGTTAATGTGTGGTTTCCAACTTTATATCTGCAGTGTTTCTCCCATAAGTCCAAAACTTCAGCAATAGAGCAAATAAATTTTAGGGGAATAGCAGAAGTGAACCAGAGTCATCTGTTAACACTATTTTGGTGTTGACAGAGCAGGAATGCAGTGCTTTTATTTTGTGTTTTTAACCACCAGACACTAATTTTTCAACATAAATTGGTTGATAAGGTTTTGCAGGCTTTTGTTGGCTAATATTTGGAATATTAGTGTCAATCATCTGTGCTCAAACCTTGTACATCATGATGTAAATTTGCTGAACAGCCTGCTTGCTAACTCAAGCAAAGCTCATAAATCAGGTCTCATAAATCTAATCTTGTGCACCACGAAAACAGGCCATTTATCAGTGGAAAAGCTGCAAGACTTACATAACATGTATTATTACCATGATTACAAAGAGCAAAGGAAAGAGAAAGAAAAGGCAAGAAAGGAAGCAGGACGACAAATAATCATCCATCATCTGTATTTTCCAGCAGACAGTGCTGATTAAATATTAACAAAATAAAGTGTTGTTAAACACCCTAATTGTGGCAGGCATGATTAACACCTGACAGTTTAAGGATTGTGAGTTCTTGTCTCTGTGTGTGTCCAGGTTGGTTGTGTGCGTGTGAAATAGAAACTGTGTGTGCCCTGCGGAAAATATGTGAGTGCAAACTGTGCAGCTGAAGGTCACTCTGAATAGAACCAGATAAATGAACTGGAGACACCAACAAGCTTATTACTGTAGAAAGCGTACCCACACAGCACATACACAGATACAGCACACACTTGCACACTCTGCAGACTTATTACAGCTACTGTAGTGACATGATTGCTCCTCCTCTGATTTCCTCTCCCTGCCGCTTTATAAATCTTACTTTAGCAACTGGGGAAAAGGTTTACAAATTCTAGCTGTAGCTAGAAGTCCCATAAACATTATATCAGTTACAGTTCCTTTCTAAAAAAATGTATAAAATAAAATAGCCTCAATTGTTGCTGACGCTTACATCCACTGGTGCAGAGGTGCTAGAAATAAAGATACTATTTGTGACACAGCACGGGAAAAGCAAAAGATGCAGACTGAGAACAACTTTCCAATATTTCCAATGTTTGTTATCTTATCTTCACTGTTGGCAAATATCTCTCAAAACTGTTGTTTATAGTGAAGTTTATTGAACAATTTTGATGCTTAAACTGCAAATAAACAGTGCAGTATTTTTCCCATAAAACCTATCAGCTACGAGGACAACCCGCCCCCCCTGCTCAGTATTGCCACACATGCTAAGAGGTGCAACCTCGCCAGTCAGCCAGTGAAATTTGTCCCCTGGAAGATGCTGGTGACTTTTCCTTCTTTAGCCTTTGGCGATAACGTTGAGAGGATTGTGATCTACTGACAGTTTCATGTGAACCTGGTGGACTTTTTAGAAGAAGGTTAATCACTTACAAATGTGAAGTGAGCATTTATCTGTTTGTGTTGTTACTAAACCACAGTAATTCAAGGAACATTGTCACATCTTCAAGCTACAAGTTCATGGAAAATAGGTAGAGATTCTGCACGTTAATGTAGAAATTTTCAACTCTTAGGAAACATTAAAAAAAGTAAAAAAACAATATCTGGCTTTTTGCATGTTTAAGATTCAGCATCTCCATTGATTAGGGACTGTGACAAAAAGTACGTTTTTTTCCAATAACTTTTGGTAAACTGTACCAAATCTGAGGATGTACTTCACATCAAGCAGCTGACATTGACCTGTGCAATCCTGTAAATGTTGTCCGTTCGCACAGAGAAAATGTGTCGGGTCTTTGAGATATATTCCTTGCACCTGCCTAAAACTGTCAAGCTGACAGCAGTAAGTTTGTGAATTCTGTAGAGCAGAAACGCAGCGAGGGACCTAACAGAAAGTGGCTGTCTGGATTTAGAGTGCGAAACGTCTGGTTCAGCTGAACCTTTCTCATTGGTATTCACACTTGTAATTGACAGATTGTTGGCCGAGCTAGAAAGAAACGTCGCTCATGTCAGAATGTTCAGGAGGGGGTTATTTTAACAAACATTCACTCCACACGTGGGTACTGAGGTTACACTTCAAGGACACGAAAAAGAAGCAAAGATGTACTTCTACAGATGTCTGCGATTTTACTTCTAGACTTATTTCAAAAGTGATACTACTTCACTGCAAACTGTACTGTTTGCATGAGTATGACTGCATGGAGAATATCCAATATTGTCATGATGCTAATTAGAAAAATATCCCCTGCTTACGCTATATATTACTTGAGCCCCTCTGATGAATAGTCCAGAGTAAATGATAGCAGCATACAGTATACTGGATGTGATGTCTCTTGACTGTACGTCACCGTTCACTTATTCCATCAGCTTACTCCGTCCATGACAGGCCCATTTCAGAGAACTGAAATAGCTCTCAGCATGGAAGCAAGGGGACATGGCAAGCTGACATCAGTGAAAATTAGAGTCATGAGCTGCCCTTTTTATAGGGTGTAATGCATGTGAATTTAATACAGTGGCCTAGATCTCACTGCCCTTCTTAGGAAGCCGCATAAAAAAAAAAAAGCAGTGATACAAACAGAAGCCCATACTGGCTTCTCACCCTTAAAAAAGGGCAATTATAGTAATTATGAAACACTGTATTGTAATAATAAATATTTTTCAGCCTCCAGCAATAGACACCGCTCTATGTGCTCTGCTTATTTACTTCGATGTGGGTTTGGCTTGTTCTAAGTTCCCTTTGAGGAAACAAAAAACTCTTTGAACTTTACTTTACTTGTCATGTCTGAAAGATAATCTTGTTAAGGGAAAGAAAAAATCACTCCCTTCTAAATCTAGTTCACTGAATGCAAAGGAGGCCACCGTTTCTGGGAACACGACGATCTGGATTCTCCTGTCTTTTCATTCAGTCTCATTGTGCCATATCTTGGCTTTCACACAACCCTTCATGGCCACGTCCCAACAACCAGATTATGGAAAAGATTAAACAACATTTCTCACAGATCTGATAAGTGGATATGTCATGCATATTTCCTGTTCTGTGTTGTTTTGGGAAACAGGAACAGAAACATCCTATTTTGTAATGAAATTCAGATATGATAATTTAAAGCAACAGAACACGAAACATTAAAATCTCGTATTTAATTCTAAATCTAGAGTGTGTAAGTCAGTTTTCCGGGACGACAAAACTTGTTTGTGTGTGTTTCCATGTGTGTGAGGCAGCAAGTAAATTCTGGGTAGCCAGACATGCGTCACTCCATACTGAGAGCCTGGAGGAAATAGTGTTACGGTGTAGGAGGGTTATCTTGCTTTTACTTTCTTCTCCCCTCACACATAATTTTCTTTCTTACTTCCTCTGTCTTTTTTCTGACCACAGGCCCTCCTCTCATTTCCTCCCACTTGTATTTAGGAAAGAAAGCATCTTAAGAGAAGCCATCTTCCTTTTCAGACCCTTAATCCCCTGTCAATTCATCTTCTTTTCTCCCATATTCTCTCATTCACCAGAAACTGAAATGTCAAACCCATGATTATCTGAACTGCTCTCCTTTATCGTCCCCACCGGTTGCCCTTCCCCTCCATCTTTTTCTTCCCTCCATCCTAGTTTCCAGTTTCTGGTTAGGACAATTTCTTGCAGTTTTTGTCAGTCTCTGTGCCAGTTTCCTCATATGAATAAGTGTTTACACTTATTTGTTAATTGGAATCAGTCCATTAATAAAGCAGATATAGTTTTGAAGTGGGTGTTGAAAACGAGGTCATACAAATTTAAACACAGCATTAAACTGATGCAATTTTTGCGCCCTTCGAGTTGAACTAGATTGATTTTGTGTGCGTGTGTTTGTGTGTGCATGTTGCCGAGGGACATTTAACCAAATATTAGCAGAGGCGTATGCATATATTTATGCCTATGTGTATGTATGTATATATTTGTATATGTGTGAAGTAGTCAGACTCGAATGTCAAGGAAGGTGGTAGGGAATAGGCCTGCACAATAAATTGAAAATTCATTGTCATCGCGATATCAGCCTGTGCGATGGGCCCATCGCAAAAGACGACGTAAACTGCAATAATTGTGTACCTTAAAATGTTTACACACGTGCTTTAAAGAATTTACCAATCAAAGAAACCCCTTTACACATTTGACCAGTCGAATAGAGCCCTTCACGGCATTAACCAATCACATGGATTAGAGGCCCGCTTTTCACGCAGGTGGGGAGCGAACAACACTGCAGCAACGAGTCAGAGTTGTAAAGGCTGAGAGCGAGACGCATGACGAGAACGCTAATGACTATGAACTCGTGCCTAAAAAAAAAAAAAAGTACCTCGCTTATTTGGAGGTACTTTGGATTTGATAAAGACGACGTTCTCCAAACACAGGTGCTCTGCAACACTTGCCGAACACTCGTGGCAACCACCAGAGGAAACACGATTAATCTCCACCATCATCTTCAATACAACCACAGAGAACTGTTTGAAGAGTTCCAGAAAGACAGGGCTAGCCAAACAAAGGTTGCTAATGTTAAGACAAAGAGCACCGCAGTCCAACAGCCGTCTCTGTATCAGAGTTTTCAAGTGGAACTCCTTATGAGAAAATGTCGAAGCGGTATAAAGAAATAACAGAGGCCATTGCCCATTTTTTGGCTAAAGACATGATGCCTATAAATATAGTTAGCAGAGAGGGCTTCACCAGTCTGATACATAAAGTGGACTGGAGATACCGCATCCCCTCACGAAAAACGGAAATTATGTATTCGGGTTTTTTTTCCTATTTTATCGCAAGTCATATCGTTATTGCAGTATTGATCACAGTTACCGCACATCGCAGGTTTTCCTAATATCGTGCAGCCCTAGTAGGGAAGCAGACTCATTAGACATTCCGGTTTCCAGAGGAATTACAGTGAAACTTAACAAAACTTCCCCCCAAAGTAACTTAATTAACAAAACTCAAAAGTACATGGATTTGGTAACACAGCTCACCTCTCCTCTCTCATCTGAGTCTGGCAGAGAGTGACCATATATAGGTCAATCTCCCTTCAATTAGTCCGGCCAGTACCACTCACCTAAGCTTAGTGATGTAAAACTCTACATAGTTGACTAAAATGACAAAAACCTCCATACACTTCTGATTAGCACATTTACACAACTAAATGGCTGTATTAACAAAAAAAAAAGATTCAACAAATCCGTTCAGACCTGGAAACAAACAAAAGGAAGCATTTCTATGGTAAAACAAACCCCTTCTCGTGGTTCAGCCTGCCGATGTCATGTGTGACATCATCAGCACTTTAAAATGAGGAAATGATAGGTGGGCCTGAACTACATGAAGACTGAAAGAAAGAACAAAGTATGAACAAATGACTTAATCTGTAACATAATAAAATATAAAGAAACATGTAACTGAGTATTTGCCTTAATTTGCAGAATGTTTGATTTGCCGGCAACAAGAATGCTTACACAAACAAACCCGGGATAGTTAGTGCAGCAATGTTACTTTGACAAATAGCAAATCATAGCAAATAAATACAGAGATGGAATAATGTGCATAATGTGCAAAAAAAAAAAAGGTCAACACATCTGGGACAAATAGACAGTGTTACAACTGCTCATACATTTTGCACAATATGTATTTGTATATTTTTGACTGTGTCGATTAAAGAAAAAAATGTATGCAGTACAATCATTCAATCCTTGAATAGTTCAAAAAGTCAAATTACCATGATATTCCTGCCCATGACAAGTGTATGGAAATATCTGTATATATTACCATAGAGATTACAATGAAAGTAAATTCAATCTAACAAAAAACGTGTAAATTTGTCTTTCTATCTTTAGAGCAACAGTGGGCTGAACTTAGAATATCGAAGCAACTTTATTTTTCCCTTTTGTCAATAATCAACAGGAGATCACTGCTTTGAATAAGACTGTTTCTCAGTGTTTCTGTGGAAACCGTTAAGTAATAGTGGAGATGACTTTGATGTGGGTTATTAGAGACATTATAGGGAAAAACACAAAAATAAGAAAAATCTGCTAGAGAAGTCTGGAACTCCAGACATGGCAGCTGCTGGCCACACTTGCAGCTTTGAGGTTCGCAACAGTTTCAGCTGTTTTTTTGGTGATCACATCTGCTCATTATGGCTTACTGTAAACATAAGATGAATTAGAACTGTTGCAGTGCTGTGATGGAATCAGCCAGAGGTATAGATGATGTTGGCACACATCTCTGTGCAACTGTACATGAAAATGTAATGTAAAACTGCAGTCGTGGATGTACAAGCATTTCATATCTTTTTAGAATTCGTTTATTAAGAACATTTTTGGTCTTTGGTCAATCTCAATTTCTTTACTTATATATTTATTATTCATTGTTTTTCTTTGTTAAAAGATGTCCTAACCATTGAATAAAATAAAACAAAACTACAGAAAAACTTGAAGTTGATAAAGGAGAGGGTATAAGCTAGCAAAACAATCAAAACCACACTGAAACTACCCTCCTTCACCCAGAAAACCAGAAGCACAGAGCTCAAACAGTGCTACAGCAAAATCTCTTTGGACCTGGTCATCTCCTTTTGCTCAGCTTATGTACTCCTATTGCTGATTGCTGACTGGAGACTGCTGTGTGGAACTCACTGACTTTATTTTATAAGAAGAACAGTAGTAACTAAATTAGGGGATAGAGAGTGAATAAAAAACACAGACCAGTCCACAGTAGGGTTACGGTAACTTTAACATCTTGACTTTCGCTTCATCTGCGTCAATGATTTGGGTGAGAGAATGCAAGTAGTGAAAGCTGACCAATCTCTTTTCTTTTAGTCTTCACAGCCATAATAATTCAGATGCTGAGCCACTGTACCGAAGATATAACCACTGAGAGCTCAGTTAAAAACATTGGTATTAAATTAAATCTGTCTTGGCTTTGTAGACTTGTAGTAAATGTACATTGAGAAATGTAATGCTTTTACTAGATGCAGAGCAATAAAGTCATTTCTTTAACTCAAACCAGAATGCTTCTGTCCTTTTCTGATAATCGGTGGAAGACCAATGAAAGAATAAGGTAGCAATACATTTCTTCTAAATGGTTAGTAACACCCACCCTGATCCAGCTATAATTTGATCATAACCAGAGTCTCAAGAAATCCAAACACAGACAGAAAACAAATGATAATGATACAAAGTCAACTAAGGCCTCAGTGGTCACTGGTAGTCACCGGGTTCAATCAGTTGCAGAGCGGGTGCTGCAATAACAACCTCCTTGTGGTTGCTAGCAGATTGCAGAATGGAAGACACCCACTTACCTGCAAACACTCTCTAACTACATGCCAAACAATAGTGAAACTTGAATAAAAAAAAAAGAACGTTCACCTTCCGAGTGAAAATTGTGCCTTACACCTGAAACCATTGAGCATATGGATGGATATGTCTGACGTGGTATCCAGTTGGCAGTACTGTGCGCAGTGCGGCAGTGTGCACATGGAAGCAACCGAAGTCACTGGATAACACAACTGAGTGTTCAATGCCCCACCATTTACATATAATGGTAATCTTAGTTTATGTCATCACAGCTGAGCATTTTGTGGATCTGTGTACCTTTAGCTGCCAGATATACCTTAGCCTCCCACTGTCCTCTTCTTTGTTGCAAATTTTGATTCTGAGTGTGTTCTTGATCTTTCATGACTGTTGGCACAGTTGTCTGGTAATTTAGTACAACACAATACTCACTGAATATTACCCGTTCTAGTGTAATGACATTTAATGGACTGCTCACTCCATCCATTTCATTGATACCAACATATTTACAAAGGCACAACTTTTACTTTGAAGGCAAACATTACCCATTTCTACTTTGGGTTGCACTCACAGTTTCACTGCCACTTAGTTGATGACTGTTTGATGAAAATGTACATAGAGTTACCTGCCAGCGCAACAGGCCATCTGATAGAAAGAATGACTCCTCAGGAACACATGAACATCTTCTCACCACAGTTCAACCATCTTCCAAACATGTGATGCAGGGAGCACAACAGTATATGACAACAGTATAAAAAACCAGCTTAAAAGACTTGCTGCACACGTAGCAAAAGATAGGAGTTGCACGTTTGAGAATGCGGTTAGGACAGTGGGGTAGTACAGCATGATTAGCACAGATGAGACGTGCACAGGAGGAAGCAAACAAAATGACAGACTGTGCATACATAAATGTACTGCTCTCTCATTCTAAATGAGCTACATGAAGGAAATGGGTCACTTGAGCACAGAAAGGCCATTAAAGTTGATTAGGCACTGTTGCTTTTGGCCCAGAATTAAAAAAAAACCAAAAACCCCACATAAACCATTTAGTCACAAAAGTGGGCAAACAATGAACAGAGAAGGAACTGAAAGGCACCTGTGTAACAATTAAAAAATTTCCAGTCACCCCAATATCTGTTAATCGCAATCACTCGTATCATTCTTAATGTGACAAGGTTTAATGGACTTGCTCTGTTAGTAATAGGAATATGTATGATCACAAGTGACATTTGAAAATTCACCCCGCCCATTTAAGGCCATTGGTGACCATAATTGCACAGCTAATGAAGCCACTGGCTATTCTCCAGGCTTACATTGGCAGGCCACCCACAGTCCCTATATAACTTCCATTCAGGATTGATTTGGAAGACTGCCCAAGGTCATATAGCAGGGCAAGAAAGAAGCTAAAGGAGGATTATGTGCCACAGTTTTGGTTTTCTGTCTTACCTAAATCCAGTCATTAATTTGGTCTTGATTCATTCTCCTTCCACTTGGGACCATCAAATCCCGCTTTCCATCCATCGTTGTGACACAGTTATGGTGCTAAACATTATGTTTCTTCCCAAATCACTCTCTCATTTGGTCGGTGTGCTATAGGTGACACCCAGTCAACAGTAATCCCAATCAACAGCAATGCCAAAAAAGCTTTGTGGACATGTCACTGTGTAACACAACTGGGTGCTCAACATGCCACTATTTGCATTTGTGTTGAAAATGAAACATTTTAGTTTGTTTTGTCGTCGGTGAAGATTCTGATCACAGCTATTAAATTCTCTGCTGAGCCAGTTTCTATTCGGCTCATACCCATATGAATACACGTTTCCAGTCTTTTGAATTGAATACGACTCATGTTCTTTCAAGAAGTATCCCTTCACAGAAGGTTTTAGATGACAGCTTTATATTTCTCAGTTTCACTCTGAGCTCCACTTGTATATTTAGAAGTCTATAAACATCTCTCCATACAGAGCTTGAATGACTAAGATACATTCCCTGTGGGGCTCGAAGTAAACATCAACCATCAAAGGCGTCATGCAGTCCCTGTTTTGAGGTTGAATGTCTAAAGAGTCATGATTTATTTATTATTCATTTATTTATTATTAAATCCTGAAAACTGGGTAAAAAAAAAGGTAATAAGGATACACAGATCCATACTTTTTGTGTTTGTGTGGTTGTTTAAAAAACAAGCCAATGCATTCAGTGGTATTAGTGCCTTAGGTAAACACACAATTTTTCTAAGCTACTGTTTTTGAGTAGCTCAAAAATGGATAGTAGCCACTGAAAAATGGTTTAAAGAATACATATGCCAATAGAATTAGAAAAAATCCTTCATTTCATAATCCATAAAAGTAAACTGAGATGCATTTATGCAGCAGCATGTGTTGCTTTTTAAAGAACACATAGCTGTAGGTAATCTACATGAAATACAGAGAAATTGAGCGGCTTCTGGTACCGATGTGAATATAACCTTCTCTATTGTAATGACATTTAATGGACTGGTCTGGAAAAGTGCTTCAAGTAGATTAAATAAAATGCAGTTTGTCTTTATTTTGTGTCTTTACAGACTTGACAAAATCCTGCATAAGGACTTATGAGAATGAATATCCATCCATCCATCCATCCGTCCGTCCATCTCCTTGAAACCAGCATATTTAAAAAGGCACAGTTTTTACTTGGAAGGCAAATACTCTCCATTTGTACTTTGCATTGCATGGTTCACAGTTTTACTCCCACTGAGAGAAGGTCATAAGCATTTGCAGACAAGTCTCACAAACTATAGGCAACCACGGCAATGTATTAGCGACCAAAGCAATCGCAAGGTTTTTGGTGCAGCACCATATTTATCTCTGCAATCACTTTTCACCTAGTGATCTCCAGCATCTATTTGGGGAATACATATTTTTCCTTGACGTCCAGTGGTTACTAGGCACTCACCATCTGGTCACTACGCCTGTGTGACTGGGTCCAACATACATTATACAGGCAGAGAAGAAGTTGTATGAGGGTAACCAAATGTTCAAATGCTGTCGCTCACAGAAAGCTCTGCAGAGCACAAAACTCTGCATTAGATCATTTGCACATGTTTGGCTTAAAACTAACTACACGTTTCTTAATCAATTAACCAGTTAATTCAGTGGTTCATTAACTTACTGTTGTCTTCCTATCAGCTTAAAGCAGTCTGGCAATTCCCTTCTGACCTCTGGCATCAACAAAGCATGTTTAACCAGAAAACCATCGCTCATTGGATATTTTCTGTTTTTCAGACCATTTTTGTAAACATTGACATCCTTCTGTGGAAAGCCCCAGCTTATCAGTGATTTTTAATATACTCAAAGTTCGAAGTCACTTAACCTTCTTTCCCATTCTGATACCAGGCCGTCTTCATGCTCTATTAATGCATTAACTTGCTGCCATGTGATTGGCTGATTAGATATTTGTTTTAATGAGCAGTTGAACAGGTAATAATGTACACTTACCTGCCTGGCTGATGAGTGTAGTTTTGCATTCATTTACTTACCAAGGCAGTTTCGTCCCATAAAGAATGATTTAAATATCTGTTTTTCAGTTTATGTAAATGTGGAGTCTTTTATTTCTTTGTGAAGGTTTATCATACCTACAGAGAGAATATACTTTTTCTTCACTTCCTCTTTATGTAACCTTTAATTTACCTCTTGCACATAGAGGTTCAGGATTTCTTTGCCCTAAAAGTGTGCAATTTACATATTCTCCCTTCTTATGTGCCTATTTTTAACCCATATTATGAAAGTATTCACTTAGTCTTTCTTCACTTTCTTCACATTCTTTCCCTCTCTAATCAGTCACTTTCCCATTTTTTTCTGCCCCCGTCACCCTCTCCCTCTCCTGCTTCTTCTGTTTGCTCTTGCTTGTGCTTATTTAAATGTCACACTTTCATTTTAAGTTGGATCATTTTTCCTGCCAGAGGGGAAGAAGGAGGAGAGGAAGAAGAAGGAGACGGGCATAAAGGAAAAAGGCGAGGTAGAACATAGCAGCTTTAAATGTAGGAGTTCACACCTAAATTACAGGGGAAGGAGGAGAGGAGAAACCAGAGAGGGAGAGATTTTATTCTGTAAGTGAGCAATATTAGAGAAGAAGGCATGACTCAAGTCGGAAATCTTGCAGTCCTCCCTTATCTCTTCTCAGACAATGCTGGAGCCGAACTTGAAAAACACTGCAAAGTACAATGGTGGTTTAAGCACATAAATACATAGTCCAGGAAATTAGTAAGTAAGTTTGACAACTTTTATAATATAAAAAATATGCATAAGGAGCACACTGACAATTGCAGCTTAAGCAGGTGTTTTTTCTTTCTTTCTGATATTTAAAGTATTTCAGTATCCCTAAATTTAACTCGACATTCTAAGATGAAACTTTAATGATCTGTGTATTGAAATTGGGTCATTGCAGCAGCAGAAAAATAGCATACACACCACTTTCTGTGGTGTGTATGCTTCTACTTGGATCATGTTGAGGATAAAGCTCAAAATAAATGCAGGGCTGGATGCAATAAGAAATCTTTCATGAGAAAAAGAGAGGAGAAATTCATGTCCTCTCTTTAGATTGATTTATGCTCTAATACATTAAGATCATCAGTCAAAGAGACAGTTCAGTGTTTAATTATATTTATTAATAGTCAAACGACAGCTTATCTGTGCATTAATCCTGAATTTACTGATTACCAGGCTGCACATTATTTTAGCTGTGAAGGCCTTTAGAGGTTTAAATGTGCCACCTGATCCAGCAGCAACGGTCAACCCATTTTGATCTATCTTGTGACAGAATTTCTATCTTCTGCAATCTTGACTGTTTGGGTCAAGATTTATGTGCTATTGGCATACTGACATGGACAGCCAGCAGGTATTATTACACAAAAGTTTGTGCATTCTTCAAGGTACGAAGACCAAAGAGCCTCTTCTTCTTCTTTCAGTCTCTCCCTTTAGGTATCACCAGAGTGGATCATATGCTTCCTTCGTACCCTAACCCTAGTATCCTGGTATACAAACCTTCTGGCATGTTCTCCTTTCTGAAACTCCTCTGTGATCTTCCTCTTTTCCTCCTCCTGGCAGCTCAATCTTCAGCATCATTTGTCCAATATAGGCACCATCCCTCCTCCACACATATCCAAACCATCTTAGCCTTGCCTCTCTAACTTTGTCTCCAAACTGCCCAACCTGAGCTGTTCCTCTGATATATGCACTTCTAATCTTGACATCCTGGGCACTGCCAATAAAAATCTTAGCATCTTCAATTCTGCAACCTCCAGCTCCTCCTCCATGCCATCATTTCCAAATCATACATCACAGCGGGTCTCATTACCATCTTGTAAACCTTCCCTTTCGCTCTCGCTTCTATCCTTCTCTCACAAATCACCCCGACACTCGGCTCCACCCTGCCTGCACTCTCTCACTCACCTAACTTGACCACTCTCTGTTGCTTTGCATAGCCGGAGACCAGCAAGTAACAAACATGTTCAAATTTATAAAATAGCAAATTGCTATGATTATATTCACATTGCTGTTTATTCAAGTCTTAAGTATTTGCTGTTGTTAAGAAATAGCGAAGAACAATTTGACATCATAGGAATAACATATGTGAACTCTGTTGTAGCATAAGTGGATTTCCCTGAAGTAGAGCCAGTAACAGATGTGAAGGCTCTCGCTCACTTATTCTTTTTCTGTGTGTGTGTGAGTGTAAGCACTCAAAAGCTACATGATACTTCTCACAGGCTTCTGATGGCACTCAACGTAGCATGCCTGGGTAATCACTGGATTGCTTGGCTGCATGTCTGTGTCTGTAAGCACAAGTGTGTGCATAAGACTATGTCTGATGACAGTAAGAAACATAAAGTAGAGCATGAGATGCTGAATGATTGTTTCCCCCAGTCTACGTTCCTCTTCCTACCTAAATGTGTCTTGTCTGCATGCCGTGGCTTTTCCTTTTAAAGCTTGCTTGCCTGTTTGCTTGCGTGTTTGCCCGCCCAGAAGTCTGCATATTTGCACACCTCCGTGTTCGTCTGCCAAGCCTTTCTAAGCCCTTTCTGCATTCTTGTCTCTCTTCTCACACATTGCACAATATCCTGTCTTGAAAATCTGCTTATTTGTATACAGTATGGTACCTTGCTTGTCTGTTTGCCTACTTTTCTTTGACCTTTTCGTCTCTCTGTCTATTTGCATGCTCTCCTGCTGTCTTTGACTCTGTAAAAAAGTATTGTTGCAGTCATTTTGTATCTCTCAGCTATGTCTAAAATGCAGGTTTATGAAGTAAAAAAAAGAATATTAACCACTTCCATCTTTCTGTGCCCTTTCACTTTTTGTCCATTTCTATTATGTTCTTATAGCTGCCTATAGCTGTCTTCCTCTCCATCTTTCTGTCAATCTGCCTGCTTGTCTGCAATTAACCTAGCTAATTCTGGTTATTTTCTCAGTCTCATTGTCTTGACAGTTTGATTTTTCTGTCTCCTCTACTGTTTTCCTTTCTTCAATCATCAGTAAGAAGTTTCTTCTTCTTCCTCTGCACTCTTGCCTCCAATCTTTCCTCTGTCTTTCCCACTTATTCTTTCAGCTCAACTGTTTTTTTGTTTTTTTTGTTTTTAAATATTATGCTTCCTTCTCAGTCAGGATAGTTTTCACAGGATTGCAGCAAGAGGGTGGGGGTGTGGCGAGGGACAAAGGTGGAGAGGAGCAGCTGCTAATCAGCAAGAATGGGAGGGAAGGATGATAGGAAGACAGGAGCAGAGATGAGCGGCTTCTTAACTTGGGAAGTTTCACCTGAATTTTTACAGGCAGGAAAGGATTGGAGAGAGACATGGTGGCCAGGGAGAAAAGAGAGACACAGAAAGGGGAGACTAAATGGATTAGAATAAAGGACAGAAGGGAAGGGTGGAAGAGAGAAACATCAAAGCTGTTGAGGGAAAATTGTGTCTGGCATAGAAGCGGGAAGAGAAAAAGAGACACAGAAGGAAGCTAAAAAAGGACTATTACTTATCATAAAGCTGACAGCAAGCTTAAGTTAGCTGTCAGACAGCCCTACCAGGAGACCTGAACCTACCATCAGTCTCTGTGGTCTATCATCAAATCCATTCCCATGAAGTCCTGTGTTCACTTGGATCCTTTAAATAAGAATGTATTTGAATTTCATTATTAATTTGATTTAAAGAAACTTTGATTGTGCACAGTTTGGTACCTTGGATGCATATGTGTCATCGCTAATGACTGGACTCCCATAGCAATCACTGTGGCATATACAAAAGGCTTCTTTCACTGTCCGAGCAATATTATTTAACACATTTCTCTAAAGAGAATTTGGCCTGCTGTCTTGCAAACGCATCTTCAGAAGCCAACTAGACAAGAAATCATAGTTAAAATCCATCACGAGGCATTGTGATGTTACACAAACTATGCATGCTGCATCACTAGCATCAGTGGGCTCTTACATGATATTTTGTTTGTTTGGTGGCTTTGTGGTTAGCACTGTTGCCATCTTGCTTCCGCAAAACTGTATGTGACAAGGAAGTGATAAAAACACATGCTCATTAGCAAATGACTTGTATAACTCATTAGCCACTGAGCATGCAATTTTATACAGCAGACAATACACTAATTTGATCAAATTTTATATTTTCTAAAAACTTTTATACAATGTTATGACTAAAATTTACAAACTGGTCTTAATTTCTTATTCAGCATGACCCACAATAAGAGACTGACACCATAAACCCAGCAGCACAGTGTTTACAGCTGTCAAGCACAAAACTTGACGTGTCAGAAATCTCCAACTCCCCATGATCCTGAAATCCATAAGGAGTTGAGAAAATGGATAAATAGATAGATGGCTGGATATGCATTTATTTATTTTATGTAAGTATTTTTTTAATTACTTTGGTAATATCTAATGCAGTGCATTGTGAAGTCTGTAAGACCCAAAATAAATAGATGTACCTGGTTGTATGTATTTTATGTGATACAAGCTGTTGCACAGACTGCAGTTTTTGCTACAACTTTTTAATTCAGTTCAGTTTCTATATAGCGCCAAATCACAACTACAGTTGCCCTAAGCTGATTTTTATTGGAAGGTAGAGAGCCTACAACTACTACTATTGTATACAGTACAGGTCCACAGTACTCACAGTGAATAATATTTCAACACTGCAGCGAAAGATGTATTCACATTCAATTAAATCAACTGATTGTTTATGTTGTGTAGTAAACTTCAAGCTTTTCTCCCATGTTGCTGTTCAGACCCATCTATTAAAGGTCTTTATATCAGAGGAGAGGACAGAATTATGGCATAGACTTACTAAGCCTAAGTGAAACACAACTAATGTTGTGTGTTTTTAAAGTCTTTGCTCTTGCAATTAATTTAAGATATATAATTTAAACATGATTTTGGAAATTAAGCATAAATTATCCCAATGACCTTTTGCTTGACCCATTTTGTATGTTACACAACGTAACAAGGTTATCTTAAGATAAAAAAAACCCCAGTCTAATCTTAATTTATTATATTTGATATCTCCAAAAGTTGTTTCTGTTCATCTGGACGTAGCGTTTTGTGGGAGAATTATAGAGAATTATGCTTGATACATAACCTGAACTCAATGCCTTGCATAACAATGCAAGGACAATGCTGTTTTTATTTCTTGGACTAACTGCAGCAATCATTGACTTTTGCATGAAATATTACAGCCTTCACTGATTCTGTAGCTGCAGGGTAAAAGTGTTCATTGCATACAACACACAAATTGATATAGATTGTGTGTGATTTGGTAGTGAGTGGGATAATTTGGCAAGAGCACAAGAGGAAATCTTTTAGCTTGAAGACTTTTAACAGCATAATCCAGTTTTTTTTAAACGTTTCTTTTTCTGATTTGAGGATGCCTTCTACTGTGTCTGACACACAGATGTCTTATTTCTTTTTCTCATGTTGACTGGCTCAGTATTTAATAGCTTTTAATGTGAATATCCCCTTTCTAATCCCAGAGCAGGCATTGAAAATGATATAAAAATGAAAAAGCAAAAAACAATATACTGACCTTTGAAAAAGATTAAAAAAGATTTGGGTGTTTAAATAATTCTGAGGCAAACAAAGTAGCACCATATCACCATAGCTAAACATCAAGTTAGCTGGTTGCCAGTGACATATAACATATTTTCTGTTTGTGACAGAAAGTCTTTTTTTCTATGGCAACTAGACATCATGTTCTTGGAGGCAGTCTTGATTTAATGCGGATGAGGGCGTGCCCTGAAGTAATGTCAAACAAAATAGAAATAAAAGTAAGTGTTTTGTGATGAGAAGTAACCTGAACATTGTGACTCAGATAGTAAATCCCAACTCTCAGGCATGGTTGTGAATTTCTTTTGTTAACAAGGACAAATCCTGCAGGAATAACATTTGGAGAGGCATTTTAAGTGTTTCATAATAGAGAGCAGAGTCATTTGAACATGAACAGATGATAACAAATTTAGCAGTGATACTTAGCTTTGCATATATTCTGCACATGTGGAACCCAGAGAGAGCAACCAGTGAGGAACAAATGATGTCTGTAAGGTGGAACCCAAGCACTATTAGTCAAGAGTAAAGTGTGACTGTAGCTTTGGTTCATACAAAAAATGTCTAATTTATTACTAACTACAAGACACGTTCCAGATTTCAAATCACTGCCCTTATGGAGGATGTGCCTTTTTAGTGCTTTCTACTTCTCAAGGTGACAATCAGCTTTGCAAACCTCAGATGGTTCTCACCAGAGGAAGTAGCTGAAAGCATGGAGAGTCAAATCAACAGTTAATCAGTGGTTAAGGCAAAAAACAAACAAAAAAAAAAACAACTAAAAAATAAATCTAGTCTTTAAAATCTAACCGCCTGCATGGAAACAGTTACACTGTTTCATGATTTTATCACAGGCAAACTCAACAGAACTTTCTGAGACAGTGGTTCAGTGGTTTACAAGGAGGTTTCTTGAGTTGGCATGAGCCATTTTTGCACGGAGTTAGCATGTTTATACTCAGGTATTCAGGTACGTCCTCCCACAGTCCCAAGACATGTGCACGTTTAGTTAATTGGCGATTCTAAATTAACCATAAGTTTGAATGATTGTTTGTCTGACTGTATTTGCCGTGCGACACACTGTCTAATGGCAGCTGTAACCCTGAATTGCATCAGCTGTTAAGAAATGGGATGAAGGGCTCAACATAATGTAAATTGAATTAAATTAAATCAATTTTTATTTATATAGCTCCAAATCACAACAACAGTCGCCTGTTTGAACACTTTTGTCATCACGACAGTTTAGATTTTATGACTGACAGCATCTTGTATATTATCTATCATATATATATATATATATATATATATATATTCTCGTCAGTGACAATACTAAAAAAAAGAAAAAAACAGAAAAAAAAAAGAATCTCATAAAAGTTACTATTGTAGCACTAATGCCTTTGAAAGTGACTTTTGAGTCAGTTCCTTGAAATATTCCTTGATTTGTACCAGGTGACCTTGTACAAATCAATATTTTGCATATTGTGCGTCCCCAATGGTACCTTTCTTGGTTTTTCTCCTTCATCATTTGACATCCTAGGATCAGCGCAGGCACTGAGCATTATTCAGCAATAACCTCTTGTCACAACAGGTGGGTGTCATCAGACACGGAGGCATCATATTTTCAATCAGATCACTGGTACCCTCTGATCCTAGCACAGCCTTCCTTGAAATTGCATTCAGAACATAAAGCAGTGACAAATGTCAAGTTGTTCTGCTCTTCCATTATTCAAATCTTGATCTTATAGCCTTTATCATTTTTACATGTTTGTCAGCCATATGGACACTATCCTGCACCAGACGCTGACCCCACATACCTTTGCTGTAACAAGTTATTCTTTGAATAACTATTGCTTTCGAAGAAGTCTGGCCATTCCCCTCTGACCTCTGACAGAACTGCCACTGGCTTATTAGATATTTGGATTAACAAGGAGATGCACAGGTGTGCCTAATGAAGTGTGTGTGCACATTATGTATATATGATAAGCTAATATGGCAATATGGTCAGTGTGATATGGCAAATCTCAAATCACTCAAGTTCCAGTCACATTCTGATTCAGCATTAAAAAATAAATGAAGAAATAAAGAAAAAAAAGCACCTTGTTATTAAACCTCTATTATGATATTTCTCAATTAGGAAGGTGACAGTGTTACCATATGGTACAAAGCAGCTGTTAATAAATGCTGGTTAACGAAGCAGTGGTCCGTATGATCAATTCTCCTCAAAAGACTTATTTCTCTGGCAGAGATACTGATAGCACTCTCCGCGTAGTCATCCAGAGCCACAGATTCAGCTCCCAAGCCCAGCACATTTGAAATTATTCGCTTTTTAAAAAGGAGCCTATCGGCAGCAGCCCACCGAGGAAAACCAAGGCACTCTTCTTGCATGTTTTTATCTTCTCTCCTTTCCGCTTTATTTCCCTGTAATTGTCTTAATAATGTGTTTCATTTATATCTGTGTTATCTCCTCATTTTAACATGTCTCCAGGCAGTGCACTCTGCTCCACCAACACAGTCTCTCAACTCTTTAACTATTTAGTCAGGTTTCCCAGATCAATGAAGAGAGGGAGCTTAGGAGCTGTTATTCAGCATTTTAGCACTCTTCCCTTCTGCAATATTGTGCTTGTACTAATACATGGATACGCTGAGAGAAGACATCCACAGCTGCCTATACCTGCACTCATCCAAGCCTTCAGGCTGATGGTAGGGTAAATGTAAATTCCTTGCTCTCTGCTGACTTTTCTGGCATTTTAATAAACAATGCTGCTCCACGAAATGTATGGTTTATGTTGCAATAATGTGTAACTGTGTTACACAATGCAGAAGACAGTAATAGTTGTCCTGCCTGTTTTTTATTAAATTCAGAGGCTATTATCTAGATGTACATACCTGTAGCCTTGCACTGCCAATAACATACTCATGAGAAAACAGCCATGAAATTTAAATCTTACACAGCAGAGAAAGCAATAATTTCTGTGCTGGTGAATCTGTTTAAGCATACTGTAAATGTGAGTAGATTGCAGAAGAAAATACAGGAGAGAAACGTTTTCTAATTTGTTTTGTGCAGGTTATAATGTGTTGATGCATGTTCAGTTATCCAAGTAAGAGAATCGCCAAAAGTTGATTCTGTTCATGTGGATGTAGCGTTTTCAGTGGGAGAAACATTTCGTTACTCACCCAAGTGACTTCTTCACTCTCAGCTGACTGCAGGTTTGCCAAACCTTATTAACAGCACATTAGCACAAAGGCTGTAATTAGCACCACCGATGAACAATGGGCTGTGAGGTCAGTTTCTTGTTCATTATATGCAAATTGTCATGACCACTGATCAACCACTGATCAATGACCACTGATGAGCTGAGACTGAAGAAGTCACTTGGATGAGTGACGCCACATCCAGATGAACAGAATCAACTTTTTGGGATGTACAGGTTACAGTTTTCCATCATCATTATCAAATAATGTTCACAGATACAATTGTTGCCCAGGTTTGATTTACATCAGCATGCCATTGCAGTGACCAGTCTAACTAGCGACTTCTTCTCCGTTCAACTGCTCTCATCCTATCCCTAGCATCATCTTCTGTCACATCAACCCCCTGCACATCCTCCTTCATTACATCCATAAAAGTATGGATTTCAACCCAAGTTGAAAATCAGCAGCCAGCATCAGCAAATGCTACCCGTTTCCACAAATTGCAGCCCTTGGTTTGCTATCAGTGCCCTTCAGCATCACATCGTGGACCAGGAAGCATGATTTGACTTTTAAGTTGTCGTTGAGGAGAGTTTTTGCAGACAGCTGCTTGGATAGCCTGTTGTTATCCACTGGAGCCAAGCAGTTGGTAGACAGATTAAGAGATTAGATGTCCTTGTTACTTCCAGGTTTTAAATCTGCCAGTAGTCTTGTGATGTGCACAGTACAGTAGAAGAATTGCCAAAAAGACCCACTCCAGGCCTTAGCAGTGACAAAAGCGCCAAAATAGATGAGCCCCCCCCCCCGATATAAGCTTGAAATAGATGTGCATGCAAACAGCATTCATTCCCATAGGGAAAACCTACTGTGTGGCACATCCATAATGCACCGGCATTTCCATATAATCCCAAGGAAATATTTAGCCACTCTCAGCCATTCCCCCTCAGAAAAGTACTTTTTTTTCTTGAATGATGCATAAGGACTGTGCCACAGATGTGTTTCTAAATTATTATACTGATACTGCTGTATGTTTCAATATTTCAGGAAGCCTTGCTGCTGAAAAGACAGACACAGAAATACATTATAATTTAAGATTCCTGTTGCTGCCATTCCAGCTCTTCTAAGTTCCCTTCGGTATTAGAAGCATATGAAAAGATTTGACCTTATTTAGCTGCAATGAATTTAACTTAAATTAGCCAAAAAATTAGGTTGAAAATCATCTGAAAGAACCCTCAATATGCTTTTTCTTATCTTAAAAATGTGCTTGGACAGCCAGTTAACTGCTTTAGGCTTGTCAAAGCTTTAAGCACACAGTAATGGCATGTTTAATAGTCTACTATACACCAGGTTGTTGGAATATGCTTAGACTTGTTTTGTGCCCCCATCTCTCTCTCTATAAATCAATGACAGTGATACTGGGATTGAATTATATTTCCAGTAAAAATATCTTCATTTTACACAAGGGTACATTAATGCAACAACCTTTGATGCCAAATTACAGTTATTTACTTGAATTGCTAAAAAGAAAAAAAATGTTTTAGTGGTTGAACGTTACTGTATCCTTTCACTGATTTCTGTCTAACAACATCAGTGTACGGAATAAAATTTATGCACAGGAACAACCCCCCACACCTCCCTTGGGGGGGAGGGGGGGGGGGGGGGGGTTGTGCATTGGTGTAAGATGCACCAATGTGCATTGGTGTAAGAAGAGTTTTGTATCTTAGGCCTGCACTCTACTGGATGGAGACCTCTGATGTTGCCTGGCACCTTCTGGACCCACTATTCTAGTTTTTGGGTTACAGTTCTTAATGTTCCTATTACCACTGGGACCACTTTGGACTTTACCTTCCACACATGCACCATTTGTTCCCTCAGACCCTGGTACTTTTCTATTTTCTTGTGTTCCTTCTTTCTGATGCCGCTGTCCGCTGGGATGGGCACATCTACCACAACTGCGGCCTTCTGTTTCTTGTCAACCACCACTATGTCTGGTTGGTTGGCCAGCAGCTGCTTGTCTGTCTGGAACTCAGTCCCACAGGACCTTAGCCCCGTCATTCTCAACAACCTTTGGTGGTGTCTCCCATTGGGACTTGGGGGCTTCTAATCCATATGCAGCACAGATGTTCCAGTATACTATCCCAGTGACTCGGTTTTGCCCCTCAGTGTACACTGTCCAAGTTGCCAGCTTTTCTTATGTATATCTTGCTGGTATATGCTGGATAGTCTTTGGGGCACCTTCACATAGTCTGCAACTATGGCTACGTTCACACTGCAGGTCTTAATGCTTAATTCTGATTTTTTTGATCAAATCAGATTTTTTTGTCTGCTTGTTCACACTACAGATAAAATGTGACGGCAAACACGCTTTAGTGTGAACCCTCAAAGAGGCCCGCATGCACAAAAGAAGACGTCACACACAACACGCTCTGTTTAGACCCAGACCAAACAGTATTGTTTGACTGATGGCCATTAATATAAAGACTTGTTTCGGACTTTACGTTTCCCAATTTTGCTTTAAGTTATAAAGTTATTTTGTTATTTACATATGGCCTAATAATAATCCTTATTGCTGTTTTAGAGAGGAGCGGTACTTCAAAGGACAGTTGCAGATTTCTGTCAGAATCTGCAGATTATACAGTACAAATAAAAAATGTTCACGTTTTCCCCAACAGTTTCACTAACATCTGCACGGGACGGCCAGGAAGCATTCACAATGTCTTCTCGGGTACTTCTCCGGTGCTGATAATTGGCGTCTGTCTTGTGTCAGTGATGTAAAGGACGGATTTAATGCGACTTGACCATTCAAACAGCAGTCGCTTTCTAAAACATCAGATATGTATCGGATTCAGTACCACATACGAAAGTGACCCAGATCGGATTTGAAAATATCGGATTTGTGCTGTTCACACTGTCATACCATGATCGGATATGGGTCGCATAGGGTCAAAAAATCGGATTTGATGCACTTTCGCCTGCAGTGTGAACGTAGCCTTAGTGTGCTCTCAACTGTGGTAGATTCATTCACTATGAATTTTGTGCTTAGAGCTGGTTCTTGTGCTGCCATAATCACAGTCTCTGTGCTGTTCTTTAAACTGGATTGTTGTAGCCACTTTTGGGATTTATTTTCAGACTCTTCCTGTGTCTGTTGGTGAGTCATTCCATTGGAGGGGCTTGGTCTTCCATGATAGCTCCCCCTACTGTTCCTATAGCAGGTGGATAGTGTTGTGGCAACATTACCATATTTAGAACTATGGGTTGAGGTTAAATTCCAGTCTGGAATATGAAGTGCATATGAAGTTTAAGTAAAGTATATATATATATATATATATATACATACGCTGTATATATATATATATATATAGTGCATTTCACTGTACAATAAAATAGAGTTAAATTAAAAAATCCTATTCACTCTGTGGAGTGTGACTACACCAACAATCTTCATACAGTCATGTGATCCTCGTCAGGCGCTGTAGCAGACGAAGCTGGATTTACCGCACCTGCACAGTGTGTTGTACTGTACGACCAAACCCAAGCAAAATACAGATCAAAATCAATATATTTATTGTCTTCTGTTCAGCAATGGTCAGCAGCTTCCTTCAGGTTTGATTTTATATTCATAATTTTTCACGGATTTGTGCCTGCAAGAGAGTCCATTTAAATGCATTGCGAATTACTTATGCTGCCAACCTCAAAGAAGTGTCTATCAGGCATCAGAATTGAGTAGTGAATATGATGGATGTACAGTAAGAACCCTTACAAAGCAAAATGACTGCAGCCCTGGTGAAAGTTTAGATAAATCCCTAAAAGTCAGAGAGTACTGGGGGACTTTTGTTTAGGACAGTGATGTAAAAACTTTCACATTGTGGAGCCCTGATTGCAATTTTCAAAGAAGAAAAAGAACAAACCTTCTTATCCTGTTGGTGGAAGACTGAGACCTATCAGTCACCAGAGGCCCAGATTATAAATCGTGTTAAATTAAAGGTTTGTTTTCACAATTAAAGGCTATAAAGTAATTAGTTTGTTATAATGTAAACAACTCTTTTTTCCCCTTAAATTATCACTATTTTTATTATATAGATTCTATATGTATTAAACTGTTAGTCTTTATATATGGTCAAATAAATCCCTATGGTGTAGGGATTTCTCAAACACAAATAGTGTTTGAGAATAATCATTCCTCCAGTCAAGCTAAGGTGCCACACAAAGGTGGTCATCAACTTGACAACCTATGGTTTCCTAACCGAACTGTTAGCAGTTTTGCTTTAATGGGGTTGCACTGGCGATATATGACCAATCAGGAAAATGGACAGGTCTACTGGCAGCTGAAAGACTGATTTTAAAAGGAATGTAAAGATGTATTAATAGAAAGATATGGAGAAGGAAACACAATAGAGACTAAAATAAATACAGCTACTGCAGGCAAAGCATCAGACTGTGAAGGTGTGTGAGAAAAAAAGAGGTGCATTAATGTTTTTGGACTTCAAGCACTGTGTATGTGTTGGTATCACAATATTATCATTACAACTCAGGAGGATCTGACAGATTACAACTGTTATTTTAAACTGTTAGTTTAATTAATATTTAGATAGATGTGAACCAGAATCTGTTTTTATTCCTACAGCTGCAGTCTCAGTGGTTTTAACTGGTCAGAAAAAAGAAAATATAAAAGAAAAAAATTATTAAATAAATATAAAAACACAATTCAAACATGCTGTCTTTTTTGCAAATCTGAATACTTAAATGCATTTAAATACTTAAATACTTAAAGTTCATGCAACTAAATGTGCATTGGTGTAAGAAGGTGTTTGGCCAGTTCTGGTTTCTTATTATTCTTTCACATAAGGCCAGGTAGGTTTGTCTGGCCCTTTCCCCTTCCATAATGATCATCATTTAAAAACTACAATTTGTATTTACTCCGTTTCTCTTTGTCTGTTATTAAAATCTGTCTGATTATGGGAAACATTTAAGTGCGACAAATATGCAAGAAAAAAAAAGTTTTCACAGCACTGTTTCCCTGCTACAGAAAAATGTATGAATTCTTATAGAACAATAAAATTGCTTTAAAATGGTTTGCAGTCAGCAGGAAAAGAGTCAAGGATTAAAGTTGCAGATAAAAATCTCTAAACCTTTACTGATGATTATCTGTGAAAAAAAGCTAAACCTTCATGCTCTTGAACTATTTTTGCCTATATATCCAAGGGTTCTTCCAGGAAATATAACACTATTTTCAGGAGAACAGATTAGTCAGTAGATGGTGGTTTTGTACGTGCTGATACTTATCGAGAACAGAAACTGCTCTAGAGCAGGTTACAGTAGACCTGCCATAGCAATGGAGTGAATCACCTTTGTAATACTAAAAACTCAGCGTTACCCCTGAAGTTACCCTCGACAACTCTTGCTTTGAAACGCATACCTCTGATCTCTCAATGTATGCCTTAACTCTTGCTAAACATAGTTAATACCAACATTTCCTGACATTTGAGGAATTTCCTCTTCAATCCATCCTTGTTAGGAACATATGGCATTAGAACACTCAAACACACAGAAAGAACGCCGCTTTCATGGTTTGAGAAGCGTTGATAATTGGAGATGAAATGAGCTTGTCTTCATTAATGACAGTCACTGCTAAACCGTTTATCTGCACATACCCAGGTTACTGTGCTAAAATGATCCCCTCAACCAAATCCCTACTAATAGCTCTCTTTAATGTCAATAGGAGAGCATTGCCTTGGAGGGAAGCGCTTTCTTTCCTTGGTATAAATTTAAAGTGGATGTGTTGAATTTGGCAAAATGTTCTCATAAGACAACATTAAAACAAAACGATGGACCGGTTTCTCACAAGGTCTTGACTTGTCCCTCCAAATCATGTAAGATAAAGACAGGTGTGAGATAATTAATGTAATTTAATTGGCTCAAATGTTAAACTGCTTCTACTGGTAGGGGCAGGTATCAAAGCTAGAAATGATGAGTGCAAAATAAGTTCAGTGTAGCCAATGCTTTATACCTCATCTCTGCTAAGCTAAGAAACAGCTACAGTAATTAATCTTTTACAGACAATACTACCAATAATAATAATAATAATGATAAAAAAACCAAAAAACAATATTTATGACAGTTTGTTCCATCAGCTATGGCATTAGTGATGCTAGGACTTTCCTGTCCTTTGAATAGTTGCTAAGAAAATCAAAAATCCACCTTTCTGAGTCAGAGTACATGCAACTTTCCATTACTACAGTCTTGCATTTACAAGTAGATGAAGCATGTGAAAAAGACCCCAAAGCCTTTCAAATTGCATTTTCCATGCTATATTTACATATCACATTACCAGGAGCATAGAGAGGAGAAAGAGGACGTGTTAAATATGAAATAGGCAACCATTAGTGGAGGGTCATTTAATCTCTATGGTGCAGAGAATATTAACAAGTGTATGGACAGTATGTTCAACAAAGAACCTCCAGCAAAAGAGCCTAATCCTGGAAAGGACAAAACACTGTGAAGCTGGATATTACCAGTGGGAGGTTTAAAACTCTCTGCAATCCTGGATTTTAAGTGTTGGGCTTTGTTCTTACTTATCCTTGTTTCTCAATGTACAGTTTGGGATGAATATATTGTGTTTGTGCTGTGGTAATGCTCATATTGAGAACTTTAACATTTTGTGTTGCTAACAAATCCAGCAATGTCCACAAGGCTTACAATTATGAACAATTTCATAGCCTCGTGAAAAACTAAGTACACCATGATTGCTTCCATAGGAATTAAGGACCTGGATCCAGTAGCATCCAGGTGCTGCTAATCAAATCAGTTGATTAACTGATCATTATCAAATGTCAGCATGCTAACCTTAGCCTAGTTGTTACTGTCATCTGCTGTGCAGTGTTTCAGTAAAATCTACTATATATTACTGGGGGCATGGTAATAGTGCAACTGAAAAAGGTGGAAAAACTACATATTTATTTTGCCTTTATCTCATATTTCAGTTAACTTTAAGTAAAAAGCTACAAGTATTAATGTCAAACTCTATCTTAAGAGGAGATTGAAAAAAATTACACTGCCCTAGACTGTAGCATCTACTGGTAGGGTCCAGGTCACTAAAAGCTTGAAAGCGAAGGACCAGACATTATAAATCTGCAGCCTTTCTCTGTATTTCTTTTATTTTTGCAAGAAAAATCAGATATCCAGCCTGCAGTTCAAACAAACAACTAGTTGTGTTATTCTTGGAAAGGTCTCAGGAGTAGGTCCTATAAAAATCGAGTATTTTCAGCATTTTGTCACAAGGCAATAAACCAATTTTAAGACACCATATCACAGCTAAGGGGGCTGCTGTGTGCCTCTGGTGAGTTTGTAGCATATTCTGTGAAGGTCTCTTTCAGGGGTTCTGAACTCTGGTTCTGAAGGAGACTAAGCACTTTTTTTCAGTCAAATAATCGAATAAGGAAATTAGTTACACCTGGGACACAAGAGAAAATGGATGCTGCCCAACAGGGCTGAAGAGCAGCTCTATAATAAGGATTAGGATTCAATAGAAGGTGGAGGGAAGCATATTGTTGTCATTTTTCTGTTATGTTATCTACATTTATGAGTTTAGTTAACTATGCATGTATAAGACTAAATAAAAAACTAAAACACACAAAATGTATAAAATTTAAAAACCACCAGTATTCACCCAAAATACACTGGTGCCCTCTGACATGCACCAAAGCAGCCACTCCATAATAGCATTGCTGTTTTGAGACTTGCTTTCTTGCTTGGCACATCCCAGTTATTCAACCATGACATCTGCCCCTGTCAGTGCGTAGTGTAGAGCTCTGGTAGCTGGGACGATTAGAAGTGAGAGAAAGTGGTTGTTGGAAAGGTGGAAAAAAAATAATCTGAGCCTTAATCAGATATGTAAAAAAAAAAAAAAGTAGAAGGTATTTCATGGCCGGATAGGCTCTTCGAGGGAACAATTAAATGATATGATGCTAGCTCTATTCCTGAACCCATGGCAGTACTCCATATTTGATAGATTGATCGTGTGTCTGCTGAAAGGTTGAGGCGATGTATACTGGTGAAACAGCTTGCATGACAAAAGCTTCTACACTGAAGAGGAGCGCAAATCTTTAGAGCGTGAAGATGAGCTGAGTAAAATAAATAAAAAGGTAATTCGAAAAGAAAATCATGTCATAATGCAGGGGTGCCACGCATACAACATGATGCTGTAAACTTTATTTCATAAGAGTGGCTGTAGAGATGTGATGATATTGAAGTCTATATTTAACAACCACCTTGTTTAGTCACAGGTTTTAGTGAACCTGTTAATAATCATTTGTTGCCAGTGTTGGGGTTGTTACTCAGAAAAACTAATGAGCCATAAGATTTTTACTTTAGTGGAAGTTTGAAAATAAAGTTGACAATGCAAAAAAGACCTTGTAAACCAGCACAAAGAGATTTCATAGTGATCAACACTACGTGTCTAATGTAAATGCTTCAATGCTACAAGCATGACTGATCATCCCTGCTTTTGTTATCTGTTTAAGATCAGGCTCCAGCTGCTGGGTTAGGGTGAGCATACACTCACCTTTAACATCATACTGGGTTCGTTATTAGATTTGTGTCAGCATGCTGTCAGTGCAGATGCTTGCAAAGAACTGATGTTGCGTTAGCGGTATAATAAAGTTGTTTCTGCCCTGAGTGCAGTTTGCACTTAACCATCATGCTCTTGACTTTTTATGCAATACAAATAAATATAATGTCCATTTTTCCATAATTCAGTAGATAGATTGAAGATCCCTCCACGATTTTCCTCCTTCCTGCCTGGAACCTAATTTTAGCTGGTTATAGTAATCTACCTGTCATTATCTATTATGCTGACAGCTGAAAAACATTTGTAACACAAGAAAAAACATAATTGTAACTATATTTTGAGTACTGAATTTAGTGACATGTTGTATATATGAAATATAACTATTACTGAAAAATACGTTATGTTACAGCACATTTTGTACCCACAATAGGTTGTAGCGCACATTAACTCAAACCTTCAGCTATACCATGACTATATAGTGGGTTAAAAATGTGTGTGTTTTTTTTAGTATTGACAGTGCATCTGTGTGAGAGGTAAGTTTTCTTGATCTTTCTCATAGATAGTTTGTTGTGAAAATTCCAATTTTTTCTGATCTGAACATGCTGTGAACGTGTACAAATCATCCATTCTCAAAAATGAATGATGTCAACATTAAGCGATGGTGAGCTGGTCCTGATGTTTTTAAACAAGAAAAGGAAGAAATGGAGATTCTGGGTTCGTTCAGTTATTGCAAGAAGGCAGAAGCAGGGAGAATTTCATAGTTTGAGCCAGGAGTTGAAGATGTATGATGACTGCTTTCGTACATATTTCAGGATGTCAGTGGGGTAGTTTGAGCTCTTTTTGCCAGAGTTGGAACCATTTCTGAGGAGGCAGAGAAACAATTTCAGAGAGCCGATTGACCCCGGGCAGTGTCTAGCTGTGTGTCTAAAGTAAAACTTTATTATTTTTTACTTTCCATATCATTATATAGCCAGAACTAGTCCGCATGTAGAGTTATAAGCATGCTTGTTGCCAAATGCAGATGTTTGTTTGGTCAGATCCATTTATTTCTATGCGAAAATTTGAATTTGGTTTGAAAAAAATAAATACTGCAAATTTGTCTGGCAAAATTAAAATTAGTTGGTGTGAATGGCTCCATTAAGTACAGGTGAGTCTGGAAAATATTTTTAACACGCTAAATATTCACATGGATTTTATACAGTACATCTGGTGTGTAAAAGCCTTAAGTTGTAACTCATAAGACACATAATTCATGCTGTAGAAAGTTATTTGGATTAGCTTTGGAATGAATGAAAGAAGGAGTAAATTCATGGATATACAGTGTGGTACATTTTAAAATGTCATGATACTGTAGTTTTATATCTTATGTAACAGATTGGACTGGAGAAAGTCACAAAAAAATGTAAAAAACTACACAAAGGTTATTGTGTGTGACAGTGAGAGGGAGAGCGATAGACTTCTCAGTAGTTTCTTTATGGACTGTTTTCCATGCAGAAATGTAGCGCAAAACCTGAAATACAGCAAAACCATTGCCACTCTGTAATAATTAACTTGGCTGGGATGTAGTGGGTTTCTCTCCTTGTTCTGATGCTCCACATTAGGTTCAGTCAGTTAAGTTCTGTTTTGTTTCATCAAAATCTGTATTACTTTGAGCCAAAAATATCCATGGCCAAAGGTTTGGCACTGTGCTTACAGCTTCGAGCCATCCATCAGCTCAAATTAGGCTGCACGCTTGTTCTGACAACATCTACCCCCACCATTTCAAATAAATCAGCACCTAGCAGCAACTGTCACAGCTACAAGTGGCGCAAAATAAGACAAGCTTTGTTTTTCCCCAGTTAAATTTAACGCAGTTTGCAACAAAATTGCCTACTGCTATTTAAATTTGCACATTTCAAATTGCTGCACTCTGAAAACTCAAACACCAGCTGCATAAACAACTTTGCCTACATTTTTCCATCACAAATATTTTCCTTTTTATTACCAAAAGAGGGTTTTGCACTGACATAGTAAATCTGGTTTTGAAGTTTTTAGGTTTTTACAAGAAAAAAGAGAATGATTTAGGAAAATTAAAAGCATTTATCTATTGTTCTAGGATCTATTATTCTATTTGATACAATAGCTAAATTAAATAGTCAGGTTTAAGATAATGCCTGTAAACATTGTAGGTTGCACTTGGCTACACAGAAAGTGTGCAGAGGAAAACTGTGGTCTAAATTCCCGAGCAGCAGCAATTCCACAGAATTTGATAAATATTTTAAAGGGAACCAGAAGCACATCAATTGTATAACACTAGGAGGAAACCTACCTTCAACTAGTAAAGTGAAATATAGTCATTTTGTCATCAACAATTTTTATTTATTTCATTTTAAATATAGTCATTTTGATTGTCACTGAAAATACTGTATGCTACATTTGCAGGAGCAGGAACAGTATTTGTTGAGTTTAAAGCAAATCTTTCTTTCTTTGGATCATTGCCATGTTAAACACCTGCTGGCTGGAAGAAAGCCCGCAGGTTAAGGTTTAGGACCACCCCGAATGACACATTCGACAGAAGCATCCATCAAATCTTGTAAATTATTCATAGTTTCAACTTGATCATGGAGTCCTCCAGCAGCAGAATGCCCTCAGGAAAAAAAATATCACTCCCTGTTTTCTTCTTGCTTGCTTTGGATCTTGTCAGTCACTTTGTATGGAAATGGAAATGCATAAGCAGTAAGCCTGAAAATAAGCAATTAGCAGCATCAACTACCTCAATCTTTTAACTACTCTGTTTTCTCAAAGGGATTCGTAGAATTGATGCCGAAATTGTCCTTGGTGGTGTTCCCTGTCTGTCATCCCCAGAGTATCTCCACTTTCCCCCCCGAGCCTGAGTTTCTGCCCCCTTTTCCGAAATTGTCTTCACGTCTTACACACTCCCCTCCCATCTTTTTTACTTGGTTTTCCATCATGTTTCTTTTCCCATATTTTCATTTACTTTCTTCTTTTTCTCCTGTCCTGTTTTCAGTTGCTGGTGTAGCCAGTTGTTTAGTAGTCTGTGCACATCCCAACTTTCCATTACCTTGTCAGTACCAGCAGACAAGCACCTGCCTACAGATGAGGAAACGAGAGACTGTGAGAGAGGAATGGAAGGCAGAAGTTCAACAGCTATGGATTATAGATATAGGTCGGGGAGGGGGCATTACAAGACATAAGGAGGTACATAGCTACATTAGCATAATAGCATAAAGTCAGAGGCACACACACGTGTATACACACTGATTGTTGGATGGCTATATACAGTGTTATAATAATAATAATAATTATTATTATATTTACATGCTTCCAGCTCCTGTTTTTGCTCGATGACAACTCGTACTTTTCCTTTTTCTCCCTCCCTCGCTCACAGACACATAACATTCTCCCTGCAGCACGGACTACACTGCCTATGATGCTACATTCTTTAGAGCTATGCCTGTAGCATTCTGCCTATTAGCTTAGCACAACAGCAATAAAAAGGCCTCTCTCACCCAGGAAACATGCAGAGAGAGAGCGTCACCCTGTAACCATGGCAACCGTAACGCTGCCGCCTGGAACAACAGAACATAGCTGTCAAACAAAACCCAAACAGTCGTGACCCGCGACAATATGAAACAGGAAAGTACCGCCGTGTAATCCATTTATTTCAACAAAGTAACTGTATTCTAAATACCACCTTTTTAAACGGTAACTGTAACGGAATACAGTTACTCATATTTTGTATTTTAAATACGTAACAGCGGTACATGTATTCCGTTACTCCCCAACACTGGCTATATATAATTTCATGATCTGGATTGTTCTGCCCTGTATTAGTCTGGTTGAGTCAAGTCGTGGTGCTGTTTTCGTGCAGGACACTCATTGTTGTATGGCTTTGTGATGTTGACCAGCTCTTCCTCTGGGAGGATGCTGTGATCTGCTCTTTGGTCCACTAGCTGCTTGGCATTGGTGTTGTGTAACACCTCTTTCTCTCAGATGTTCTAGTTTTGTTCTGTTTCAGCTCTGGGTTTGTCTGTCCTTATGCCATTTGCCTTTGTAGCTGAAAGTACATACTAAATGGATCTTTTAAGAGTAGACCCTTTATACTCTTCGGATTGGAGTTACCAGAATGTAGAATGGCAGATATACAGGACAGCTACAATCCGGGTATCCCAAAGGCTAAACCATGATAACAATCCATGAAGGTCAGCCACTGCCAAATACCTCCAGAAGGTAAGCCAGCTGAACGGTAGGAATAAGATCCAAGCCGTCAACATATACCATACTGGTCATCAGAAGAATCAGGGCCTGAAGGCACAACTGGCGCAGATGCGAAAGGTAAACTCCTTGCATTTCTGTGCTTTGTCATTTTCCTTTCTTCTTTACTAGAGCACTTGTACTGTCTCACTGGGATCACTGAGTTTTCTTTGCTTTTCCTTTTGCTGTACTGCCGCATCACTGTTAAATATATTTTTCCCGTTGCTTTTTATTTATTTATTTTAACAATTTCATTCTTTTGGCCTCTCCACTCATAAACGCTCATGCTCACTCTTTTCTCCACACACTGATTTTCAGATGTAATCTAAGGTTCTTAACCCTTAACCCTAGATTGCCTAGCAGCTAGTCGCTGCATTAATAATGATTGCTCTGTAGTGCACTTCAGGGTCAATGGACCTATTAGCTGTGCTGAACAATTCAACTGACAATAGACCATCAAAATAATGGTACTTGACAATGAAGAATTACTGTACTTCACCAATAACTCAGTGTGAGTGGATTTCTGCAGACTCCGATTGATGCATGTTGACCAAATAAAATAGACAAAAAACACCAACTAGCTTTGAATTGAAATATTCACAGTAAATAAATATTTAACAGCATGGAGTGTATAAGAAAATAACACAGACATATACTTCAAACATGCATCCAAGCACATTTTGGTTGGCCAGAGGGGCCGATGGCGCGATATGGCAGCCTCGCTTCCGTCAGTCTGCCCCAGGGCAGCTGTGGCTACAACTGTAGCTTGCCTCCACCAGTGTGTGAATGTGAGAGTGAATGAATAGTGGAATTGTACAGCGCTTTGAGGGCCCCGAAAAGCGCTATATGAATGCAATCCATTATTATTATTATTATTATTTTATAAAATAGTCATCTATTTGGTTGCCAATGTATTCATTATTTAGCAATTTACATTTAGCAGTTGCCTGTCTTTATATTACTTTTTTGTTATATGCTAGGGTTGTTTTTGTGATATAGTATATATAGTATATAATTGTACTGCCCTGTAATTGCCTACCTGCTCTGAGCATTATAGGCGGACAAGAAAACAAAGTAGAATGCATTCAGCACATTTCTTTTCTCTTTGCTATGTACCTGAGCTGCATTAATGCCCAGCTTCAATACTGAAAATATGGCTTTTGTTATGAAAACCTGTGTTTTTGTATGTTATATCAGCGGTCCCCAACCCCCGGGCCTCGGACCAGTACTGGGCCGCGAGAGTTGAGGCTCAGGTGTGAAATGTATGGTTTTCAGGGTTTTTATCAGTTTTCAGCGTTATTTTGTTATCGTTTTGATCGTTAACTCGGTTTTCCTGGGTCTTTTCACGCGTGTTATGAATAAATCTTTTGTTCGGTACCGGTACTAGTTTTATTTTGTTGTATATATCCGCGACACCTTAAAGGCCGGTCCGTGAAAATATTGTTGGGCATAAACCGGTCCGTGGCGCAAAAAAGGTTGGAGACCGCTGTGTTATATAACTTGTCTGTTATTACAGCTGGCACTTATAATCCAAAATGTTTCTACTAAACAAAAAATAATAATTTTTGGGGCACTTTTGTCAGCAGATAATTTTTCATTTAAGTGACAGAAAGAACAAGTACAATCAGTGAACACAATTATATGGGAGTTTTTGACGTGGGTTTGTCTGACACATGCTGTAAACAGGTACACTTTTTTCCTCTTGTGTTGTATTTCTCACAATCTACTGTAGCAGTACAATGAAGGTTTACTGTAATAATTCAAAGTTCCTATATTTGTGGATATGCAAATATTTTTGTTATATATTCAGGAATTCTGGGCTAATTCCTAACCCCAGTGGAGGGTTATAATGTTCATTTTTTCCCCTGACAATAAGCCAATTTAATTTTTTTTATTCTTAAAACATTTTTTCAGCTCCTCTGTCTTTTGGCAGCTCTCTTCATAGGTCAGCACAGTGGATCATCTACCAACCCTATCTCTACCATCCTCTGTTACACCAACCCTCTGCATGTTCTACTTCACTACATCCATTAATCTTCTCTGTTCTTGTCTTCTTTTCGTCCTGCCACTATCCCTCCTCTGGACATGTACATACCATCTCAGCTTTGCTCCTTTAACTTTGTCTACAAACTGCTCATCCTGAGCTGTATATACTAATTTCTAATCCTGTATATTCTATTCATTCCCAGTGAAAACCTTAAAATCTTCAACTCGGCCACCTCGTGTCTTTTTGTCAGTGCCCCTATTTCTAAACCATACATCATATCAGATCTCTCTACCATCTTGTAAACCTTCCCTTTCAGTTGTCTGCAGCAACTTCACCCTTCCGGCACTCTCTTCTTTACCTCTCTTGTGCACATAGGAATGACCCCAGGTATCTCATCCACATCCCTTCACTACCTCCAGTCCTGGCAGCTTCACTGCTAAACCTGTCTCCTTCTCATCCACACACATGTATTCTGTCTTGCCTCTACTGACTTTTCCAGGGCATACTTCCACCTCTTCCACCTGGTCTCTCCTCCACATCAGATCCCCTGTTCCTCTGAGAACAACACAGAAACGCCTCTCTGACCTCATCCATCAGCCTGCCCATCACTACTGTGAAGAAGAAGGGCCTTGGTGCCAATCCCTCATGTAATCCCACTCCCATAATGGAGTGCTGCACATTTAACTGCCAACCTGTCACTCTTACCACCACTGTCTCATGGAACTTTATGAATTCATATGAACATTATTCCTGAATTAATGTGAAAAACTAGATTCTGTTGGGTAGTCTAATACATAAAACTCCATTATGATTGTATAGAATCATCATGTGTGTATAGCTTGGCTGTTCTATGAGGACTGCATATAAAAAAATTTAGCTTTTTATAAAGTTGGACAGGCGTACAAGTATAATGAGCTTTATAAATGAAAACTATAATTTTGAACAGAATTGAAAGACTTGACTCGGCACAGCTGAGATCTCCGAAAATGTCTGGTGAATATATGTTCCACATGTCCAAGTTGTACCAAACCCTGTCAAAGTGTTCAGAGGACTGAAATCCAGGAAGCAGGGTTAGAATAATATAACTAAAAGAAAGGTTTAAAAACCGAATCTGAGGAAACACTATATGGAAAAGTGAAGTACATGGAGCGTCAAAGGCAAAACATTTAGAAGAATAAAGAGATAAATGTGGAACACAGAATTATGCATATGTATGAATACGTGTGGGGACCACGGGGATCAAAAATAAGGAGTGAAACATAAAACAAGTTTTTATTGCTGACTGGAAAAATATGAAGTCCAAAAGGGGAGACTCGGACAATAAATACATGAGGTAATGAGGGTAGTGAAGAGCAGGTGGGGGACACAGTAGGAATAAGTCAAATAAATAAGAGATAATGAGACAAGGGAAGTCAATACAAGGTACACAAGACAACAGAGACTTCCAAAATAAAATAGGAACTAACCAACAAAGGAGCAACTTATGCAGAGACAAACTTAACATACAGTACAAACCTGAAACAACGATACATCGGGGGAAAATTCAGAAAATAACAGGAGACTAACAGAATACACTCTATGTGGGATACTAACTGCAAAAAATAACTGCAACCAAGAACTAAGGCTCAAGATACTAAAGTGCAATAAGTATAAGAATAAACTAGAGCCACATTAGAACAATAAACACATTCAAAGCAAAATCTCTGAGTTCAAGAATGAGGAACCATGACAAGAGGAATAAACGGTAAACATGATAACAGATACTAACTCATCAACAAGTCCGACACGGAAACGCTGACTGAACCAGAAAGGCAAGAAGTAAGAACTTAAAGACTAGAGCAGTAAACCCTGTAAATATAAATAAAGATATAGGCACTAGAATGGAACATTACTAGAATGATGATGACATCAAAACCGTAATCCAACTCACGCAACAAAGTCATAGGACCATAACAAACCCAGTTTGAAGGAAGTGGACTTTTCCCTTTCCATTATCCAAATCTTCTCTTGTTTTGTGTGAAGTTTTAATTGAGTTATTAAAAGCTGCTTCACTCTTCCCTCTAACTCAAGGTGATTAGCAACGTATCTGTTGAGAAACTAAAACATAGAGAATCAGATTAACCATTGTGATTTGATACTGTGATTTCTCAGAGACCAGACACCTGAAACAGGAACTTGGAGGAGTCAGTGTGCCAACCTTCAGGATTTCTCAGTGGGGCATGGACATTCCCACAAAAACAAGAATCCAGATTCAACAACTGGTAGCTGAACATGCTTCAAGACAGAAGACAGCAGTAATTTACAGGATTAGCTTCTTTATGGAATGAAACACATCAACCAAATTTGTTCAAAAGGTGGAATTGGAACTCAGATCACAGGGACTGTAGAAATGCATCCGTTATCTGTAATTTCACCAATGGGCTTGTTTATTGTCTTTCATAAATGTATGATATTGAAAAGGAAATGTGAGGCAAAAGGCAACAGACCGAAGTGCTCCATAGTATCAAGGTGACTGACCAGTGGTGAGAATGCTGACAACACTGAAAAATGTAAAATGATTAAAAGTGAAAATAAATATAAATAAACTGAAATAGGAAAAAAATAAAGAAAAAGAAAAAATATCTACTTTTAAAAGTGACATAAGCTCTCATATTTTCTCTATGTCTTACTTCCTTATCACATATTGATTATTACAGGTTTATCATGGAGGAACATTGTGTGTAAGAAATAAATGAGTTTGGTTAGATGGAAAATCAGGTAAACTGTGTGAAAAACATTTGTGTGTTGACAAACCTCATCTTTGCTTCTGACACACCATCATTGAAGTTAATAGAGCTTGAAATGGACCACTCAACCAGGCACTCACTCTGCTGATCACATTTATTGATCACTTTACAACCTTCTTGTCCAGTTCTTCCACTGCTGGGGTCTTAATCGTGTTGGAACTTTAACATTGTGACTGATCTTGCAATGGTGCTACATGTAATAGAAACACAAAATGAATTTGAACACATGAACATGTGTTGAGTAAATTCTTTTACCTAAACTAAAACTTTTAATTGATTAATTTAGATAATTTTTCATAATACTGAAACTTTGGAAAATAAGCACTTTAGTTTATTAGGCTTTACTTGATGCTAAACTTGCATTTACAGCACATTAATTCATCATAAGGTGTTAAACCATTTATGGTAACTCTGAAAGAAAGTCAAATGCATTGGGAAAGTTTGAAATATACTGTGTTTGATCCATAAGAAAGTACCTGATTTAATAAAACAAAACCTATAATGATTAACCTCTGCCTGCAGCATGTGTGATATGTGTCCTGTTGTTGACCAGTGCTGCATTATTAATATCTATATTGCTGCACAGTGCTCCGCATTATTAATATTATGGTGCTTGAGATGGTTTCAGGTACAACCATTAGTAGTGACTAATCAAATTAATTTGTGATTTTGCCGAGTGATTGTCCTCATATCCTCTCAATTGCATGCAAATTCACGGTAAGCCAATCCATCTTAAAACATGAAAGGACTGAGGCCGTTTAAAGTAGGACTTATCTTATAATATGTGAGGCGGGAGACCTAAGCCCACAATCAGCTAGAAACTTTCCATTTCCTCTACAGTGGTTAAAGGAGAGAAAATAGGTGTATATCAGATTTGTATGAATGTCTGTGAATCAAACAATGATCATAAAATGCTACTCTGATTTTGCAAACAAATTCAATATGATGCCCTCAATTTATTTATAGACAGCTGATAAATAAATCAGACAGCCTTGTAGCGTTCCTCTGAACTTATGAGCGACCTGAGTATTTCGGAGGATAAATGTTTGCTTACATTTTTTAGCAAACTATATTTCGCTGTAAACGTCTTCACTCCACTAGGTTCAACAGTTTATGATTCAGCAGTGTGAGCAAAGAAATGCCAGCAACTGAATGATTCAATCCTGTTCTGGGTCAGGCAGTGATTATCATTATAAACAACCTTGTAAATGTAAAGCCACGCAGACAACAGCATAGCTGCTGAGGGCATTAAATAAGAGCCCAGGGGCTTCACCAGCTTATATATGTGAAAGCAATCTAATGCTTTGTGGACACTGGGGATCAGGGTACTTGTCTCTTGTGCACCATACACAGTCCTTGGCATTACAGCTCTCTCTGCTTTCTCATTCTTTCGTGCTCACCAAATATGAATTGGCAGTAGCACAGATCCATAACTGTAGAAGTCTGTAAGTCAGAAAGGGTATAGTGGTGGTGTGCAACATACAGCAACCCATTATTGTGAATGTGTAAGGGTTTGTGCTAGTTTTTGTTGACAAAAACAGAAATCTGCATTGAACCTTTTCTATTAATTTCTTTTGCAATTTTGACTATAGTCTACTACACCTATATTGTGCTTTGCACATACAATGTAGAAGCTTCATGAATGGCAGTACAAATATGATTATTTGCCTGTTATTTGATCCCCTTGAAGCAATTGTCTAACTGCTCTAGTTACACTTAGCTGAGCTTAAGTTATATACAGTATTAGCAGGGTAGGATAGATATGAATGCTAGAGGAAAAGCCCTTAGGGTCCCTGATACTCAATGCAGTATTTGCTCAATACATTTATGTCTACTGGAAGCACACCACTCATGTTGTAGTGCAAGAATTAAAGGGATAATGTAAATTAGAAATGCAAAAGTTGTCATGATTGTGGTGCTAGACAAAAATGCCTTAGGGTTAACTAAATCAATACACGAATACACTACATTTCATAATCATCATCCATTTTTCTTCACTTACCAAATATATAAAATCAGACACCAGATCAACTATTTTATTCTTATTTTGTGTTGTCTTTATGTTTTTTTGTTTCCCCATAAATTGATCTAAAAGCTGAGCACAGCCTGCCTCTGGACTCCTGAGGGTTTGTACCAGTGATGTATGGCCTGACTTCAGGTCAAAACGAGAAAGATAGTCTTTCAATTTCCTGTTGTCTCTACATTGTTGACACCTCTATCCTTGAGCTAGAAGAAAAGAAGTGCTTAGCAGGGTTAATCTACACTACAAAAGATTGTTTAAAATGAAGATGTCCCTGAACTCACTCATACTTATGATGAGAGTCTGTGCAGCATATTGTAATCCAATGCAAAGACTTGGAATGAATACTGACTGTGAAACATTTTAAAAAAGTGGAGTTTATCAGATTACATAAAATTGTAAATGTCTTTACTAGATCAAATGCACAGCATAATCCTTATTATTAACCCTTTTATTTACCGATCTAGCAGCGGGCTCATTTTACAAGCGCTCTTTAAATGACTGTAACTTTGCTACCATTTGTGCTATAGACAAAATTCTAATGGTTTTCGAAAGGTAGAAAAGACAAGCTTTACAGGGATATTTATTATAACATGGTAGCACAAAGCATTCACAGGGTGCCACTTTCTGAACACATGGAAAAAATCAGCTGCGCCTAGAGTTTACCATGTGTCCTCCTCAGTCATTTTGGGCTTAAGAGAAAATTTGAATGGTTTTTAAAAGATGAGAATTATTCAAAATTACAAAAACAGTCCAGGTGGCCTGTATGATACGTGTGTGTTCAAGGGTTAAACGTAATTAATTAGGCATACATGCATTTTTTGGCATTGTTATCAAAACCAGAATTAAATCTTACAATAATTTTCTCCATCTCCTCCCTGAGCTGTCACACCAGGGGTTTTGCTGCCTGGCATCACACAGTCCATCTGCCCTCCAGCGTCTGCCTGCTGCTTCAAATATACAGACTTGGCCGCCACAACAATCGATAATGACTTCTTGAGCCATAACCCACTCAGGCCCCATGCCCCTGACGTCCATCAGGGCTGCATAAGCAATGCATGAAGATGCATTTTAGGTTGGACTTAAGGAAATTCTGCCAAGCTGTCAGATAATGGCTTTGCTCAAGCAGGGGGAATACTTGAATGATGATACAGTTGAGCTCTGAAAAGAGCACTTGGAGGCACACCTGAACAAGGCCAACATGTCTTTTACGGAGTGGGCAGACTCGGGGGACTCAGGACACTTCTCCCTGGGATGCTCAAGGCTTTGGACATCGTTGTGTTCTCTTGGCTGACACATTTCATTAGTATCACATGCTTAATGCCACATTCAACAACTAAATTTATTTTAATACTAGTAGTTTTCAGGACTACTACATATAATAGTCCTGCCATTTGCAGTGACCATGACTGCACTACACATAAAGTAGTGCAGTCATGCAAGCTTTGTCAGTAGTATAACAAGTACTCTAGAGGCCAAGCAACTTAAACAGTGGCCTGTGGGCTTCTCCAGAGCTGTCCTAAACTTTCTATGATTTTCATGAATTTGAAGGGAAAGCAGAATTACTTTTGTGCTTTTTGTAGTTGAAGTGCTTCTCCTCGCTTAATCAGATGGCAACCTTCAACAGGCACTGCAGTGTTCTGTATCCAACTATAAATTGGCCTGGAATGACAGTTTAGCATCTCTGTGCTGGATGTGATGATTCCCTGCCAGAAAACAGTTGATGGTTCATAAATAAGCTACTACTTTAACTGGCAGTCATTACTAAAGTGGTTTGTTCCATATAAATCATTGTTTTAGTACCACTAGAACGCCTCACAAAATGCTCAATAATATGGTTTAATGACAGCTGCTGTTGTGAGATTGGCAGTATACATTTAACATGAGTGATAAGAGATACAGAAGGACAAAAATGGTGTTAAACACAAAGTACTGACAAACCAATTCTGAATTATGTGAGAAATGTGTCTGCTGAAAAACCGACACAAAACCAAAACCTTTCCTGTGAGGGAATTGAAGATGAAGCTGCATCAGAGTCAGAGTGGCAAACCTAGTGCTGGAGCCCATACACTGGAAAGGTTACATATCTGATCTGACTTAGGAATGATTTGGATCTGACAGGAAAAGATGGAATGTATTTGTGCCATTAACTCGGTTGGCCTGCTGCCACAGTGACCAGGCCCTGAAAAAGTGGCAGAAAAGACGCTTAGATGGAGATATTTTTTATACAGTGTGTAATAAAGCTAAAGATGCAAAATTACAAAAATACGTTTGTACCTCTCAAGGGAAGAGGCTTTAAATACCAGTTTTTATGACAAATGATATAATGACTATATTGAGGGCAAAAGTCCAGGATTATGCTTTCCTGTAAATGCTCACGTAGGATATTATTAGCCAGCACAGGTATGTTACTATTTTTAATACACAGATTTCTAGTTTGGAATCCATAATGTTACCTTAGATTGGTGTCTACAGCAATATCATCAGGGAGGTTTCCTCAACAGATTTTTTTTGCATAGCTGATTGTATTATTTTAAAAGATGAAGATACAGGTAGCACTGGCCCTCCCACAAATAATGAGCCCATTTTGGTTTTTAGTACTGCTACACTTGCAATAGTATACTAGCGTGACACACACGCACCCAACTAAGTGGAAGGTACAAAGAAGTTTGGATAGAGGCTTGCATAGATCCTCTTGTTTCACAGTTAGTATTAATCACAAGTCTTTGCATTGGATTACAATCTACCACACAACCTCTCATCTTATCTGACACTTAATTGTCTGGATGAGGAAATTTGATTTAATTTAGTTTTTATTAACGGTTCCACTTTATGAGTGGGGTAAAAATCTCACTGTCACAAATAGCTACTGAAACTGTGAGAAGAGGTCATACTTTTGGAGTTTAGTTTTATATACTTGACAGAAAATGACAAGTACAAAAAAAGCCCCTTTAACGTACTTATAAGGTGCAAACTATGTTGTTTGAGCAGATTAACAGGAAAAAGGTGGTTATTACAAAATGTGGACAATTGCCACATGAAAACAGCGTTGTACTTGTGGATTGCCAGTTGTGCTCCTCTTTTCTGTTGACTTATCAAAATCTTAGCACTTTGAACCTGCCAAAATTTAGTATGAGTCTATTTCAGAACGGTACTGACAATGACATTTAATATCATGTCCCAGCTTAGGTGGAAACCAGAGAAAAAGGTATTGCCCTGTTCCCAAGGAACCAGGGCTTCAAGAGAACTTGCATCCCAAGAAGTTAAGTTTATTCATTCTTTTAAGCTCGATATCATCATTCATGTTCTTCAGGGTGCAAATGGGCTGCCATTTGCCATCCATCACAGAGACAACACAGAGACAGACAACCATTCGCTTTCATACTCACTCCTACTGCGACTTTGGAACCACCAATTAACCTAAAATGTCCTAAAGCCATAACATCTGGAGTGAACACAGGCACAGAGAGAACATGACAAAATCCACAAAGAAAGCACCGAGCTGGCCAGCAGATTTGAACCCAGAACTTTTGCTGTTAAGTGACAGTGTTGGCATTCATATTTTTTTAATCTAAGTGAATGATGTCGATATAATTAAGTGAACTGCAACTTATTATGAGATGAGCAGATTATGAAAAGATTATGGCTTTTAATTGTAGGAAATCCATTTAGGATCTTAGGCTAACAAGCAAGTTGTGACCTTGACCAAGACAAAAAAAAAAAAAAGAAAAAAGAAAATCTATAGTCTGTTTTTTCTTGCTTGGGCTATGCAGATTTTCAAAGCACCCTCCAGGATCCCAATGACCCTTTCTGATCTTTTCCTATCTGTTCCTTACAGAGTTCATCTCCTGCTTTTGTTGGATGCGGCAGGAGAGGAATTTGGGTAAATCTGTTCTCGTATTTATATGTGAATAGTCCAATGGCTCTCTACCCCTAGTCATAGGTTTGATGTTCTATCAGCCTTCATTTTAGTGGGGCATGTTTTGATCTATACACACATTGCATGCAGTAACAAACAGTTTTTGTTTCACTATTATAGACTTTATTTGACAATACGCTTTATCTGACTTGGTGTGGGAATTCTCGATGCAATCACACCATTCTAGGTAAACCACCTTTATGTCATGTCTCGTGTTTAAATGTCAGCCTGTCTCACCGCATCTGCCTTTCTGCTCCAGCTTCATGCTGTCAGGTCTCAATCTTTGCCCCTTCACTTTGTGCCCCTCATGGCAGTTGTCATTTACTCTGGTTCTGATACATTTCCTCAAGTATGTAATGAATCTACTCAGCATTCAAGGATGTTTTCCTCTGGTTAGTTTAAAAACTGGGCTGGAAAAGGAAGTTAAGTTGGCCTAAAATATGGGAAACTGAAAGATGTTTTTGGTCTCTTTCCCAAATGCAACTGGTGTTTTCAAGCTTAGCCAATTAAGAGGGGATTTTGTCTGAGCTTATCATCTTCATTCCTTCACTTCCCTCATATCTGGGTCTGTTCCCCTGTCCTTTTAGCTAGTTTTGTTCCCCTGTGTCCTCATCTCCTTCTCTTTCCTCCCCTTCTAATCGCTTGTTACCCCATCTCCTCTCTTTGCACTCCAATATCTTCTCTACTACTCCCTCCTCTAATCAGATATTTATTACTGGTAGATAGATTTCACTTTTTTATTTTCAGGTTCGGATGAGTGTTTGCCCTGTTTATAATTTATTCCCTGCTTATGTTTTATTTGTCAGTCATTCAGGGATCTGGTAAATATTTGCACAGAGAGGCCTGGCAGTAACCAGCCAATTGGCGTATCATCACTCTATGTCAACAGGAGCTGGCTTGCGTGTTTTTTGTGTTTGTGTGTATTTATACATATGCAAGGCAGAAAGAGATTGCATTATGATGTGTGTATGAGAGGGCTAGTGTGTGTGTGTGTGTGTGTGTGTGTGTGTGGGGGGGGGGGGGGGGGGGGGGGGGGGCGGGGGGGGGTTATTGCAGTGGCTTTGGCTGTGGGTCAGTAATGAATTCCAGCTTCCAGAGGGAAAGAGAGGAGGATCCAGCAGTGCTTTCAGGCTGTTATTGATCAGATGTTGTTTTATGGAGCTTTCCAGATAGAAAATAAACTGTATGAAGGGAGTAAAAAATAATTGAATCACACACATAAGCTAACTTGCTATAGTGAAAATCTTTTAAGCTGACTGCACTCTGACGATCTCTGCCCATTCGTGTCAATTGTTTCTTTGTCTTCATGTGTTTCAGATACCTGGTGGGTGGTGAAGGGATTGTCGGTGCTAACTGGAGGCACCTGGGCCCGGTGTTCTCAGTCTACAAGCCTTAGGATGTTGCTGGCACCCTTCTTCTCTAGCTTGGCAGGGAGTCCTGTGGTTATGTCATCTTAGTTTCTCTTCAGTTTTTTTTTTTGTTTGTTTTGTTGTCCTGCACCTTACCACGCTCGCACACAATCATGCACAGCTAGCGATCCTACTGATCTGCAGGAATAACTTCTTATGTAATTTTGTTATATATATTTAATATCAGTAACTTCAGTTTATGAAAATATTTTGGCAGCTAAAAACAATGTATTGTCCTTTTTTATCACTGAGATATGAGCTGTTGTGACAATAGAGATAGAAAAAAGGGGGATAGGATAAGCCAAGTAATTTAAAATAAGTCAAGGGAGAGAAGCAGCAAAAAAAAAAAAAAAAAAGAAGAAGCTAGTTTGAGATGTTCTTGTAATAAACGGGTTTAACTTGTTGGTTTGTGTTAAAATGTAATGTTATATTATGTCTGTCTTTGCAAAATTTACACATACCTTACTAAAATCTTTTGTGACTGACAGCTGTGACTCATCAGGGGATTTACATTTTGGCTCTAAGCTCTACACAACATTACATATTTATTTATCAACACATCAAAACATTCATATTTTTCACAATCTAAAACTCTCCTAAAACATTTCCTAGTCTCAGTATGTTTTGGTGGTCAATATTTCATGCCCCGACTTCTGTCCAAATCTATACCTAAATATTTTCAGTGGCCATTATTTTGATGGGGAGTTTTATTTGCTGTGCACCAGGGAAAAGTGTTGGACCAGAGTTTGCACTCCACCAGATGGCAACATTACCAGTGACTGTTTATTTCAATACAAACTGTATTCCAGCATATGGGCAGAAAATTTAGAAACTTTAGATGAATGACCACTATGTACTTGTGCATCTGTGTGTGTTTGTGTCTGCAGTATTGCTTCAGCAGCCTGGCTATTGCTCTCACTATGCATTATTTCATGCATTCTGAAGGATTTATACTGCAAATAAATAGGTTCACATCCTTTATGATGGATCGGGCTGGTAAAGACTCCAATGCGGCCCACTGGAGCGCTTTGGGAAATGTGAAGAAGGGCATAAATTGTGTATTTTTAACTTTTACTTTCATAAATTTTATGGCATTACCCAACAATAAAGGCCACTCATACTACACTGAAATAAGTAATAGATAAACAATTAACTTTTTTCACTGTCTACAATTTTTTTTAATGGGTCCACAGAAATGAAATGAAATGAAATAAAACAGGGCATTATCTGTGAGTTAATAATTTTTTTTAAATTTTATAATTACAGACCAGTCAATGAGCTACCAGTCTAGGGAGCTTGAAAAGAGATCAATTGGACTTCTTTAAGTTGCTTTCTTTACAAAGTCCTATATGCATTCATTATTGTATTAGCCCTAGTCACCATGTACTTATTATATTAAACTCAACAATTGCACAAACACGTTCTTCCTCATCAGACTGAACAGTATTATATCACCATGACCTAGGACAGCTCAAAACAGAATAGTGGCAGAAAATATTATAAAAATAGTGCAGTGGGTATAAACAGGTTTATATACCTATAGAGGTAATATAGAGGGATTCAAATAAAGGCTTCAAAGAGACTTTAGCAGTTTTTCAGTTTATTCAGTTTTCAGAATTGCAGTGGTACATTGTTACTCATCTGGATCTGATCCTCCTGAAAGCCCCAAAATGTATTATTCAATACACCAATTTTAGAATCCCCACACCCAATTACGTTGTCTTAATTAGATAGGTGATCAGATTGATACTCCTGCAAAGCTATAGTAAAAATGGCTCAGAATTAGTTATGTAACATTGTTACATATGAACTTTGGTATACTTCCATAACAGTAGTTGATAAAAAAAAAAAAAAAACTCCATAAACTCATACTTATCAATATCTTACATACGTAACGTTCCACTTTACAAGCAAAAACATGACATAAAACTAAAAGCAAGTGCTACCAAGGAACTGATGGTTAAAGTCCAAAGGGCAACAAACAAACAAAGGCAACAAATTTACTCAGGGCGCACAGGAGGAACAGCAACAGACAATCTGACAAAGGCTACAAGGAGAACAGGTCTATTTATACACAGAGGGTGATTAGGGGAGTAGCGACAGCTGGAGAAAGCGAGATACAGGTGCAGACAATCACAGGAGGGAAGTAAAACTCAAAGCAAGCCACAGGAGGCAGTTATCAAAGCAAAACAGGAAATAACCCAAAAGATAACTACTAAAGACTCGCCCTAAAACGAAGGAGGTTGAAACAATAAACTCAAGATAGAAACCAAAGCACAACGAAAACACAAGAACTAAAACTGTTCATTTGACCTGGAGTAAGGTGAAGACAGAAAGAGGAAGGGAGAAACAATGAGGGAACTAAACACAAATAACAAACTCCATAACTGCCAAACAGTAACTACAAACTAAATGCAAAAAAATATTTAATATATTAGAGGTAATAAAAGCAAAATGACAAACTAATAATAATCAAAAAGTAAGAGCATTTAAACTAATATGAAACCAAACAACTGGGACAAGAACACGGGACTAAAACAATGACAGACTGCTAAAATATACAATAGCACTATTAGCTAGCAGGCAAAATCTGCCATTTAGTCAAAAGATGAACCTATAATTTGAGTTGACTAATCCATGAGTGCCAAAGGCTGAGAGGATGAAATCTGAATAACAACTGTGCTTCCTGAATGAATGTTTTGTGTCTATCATTAACATCTGGTTTTCATAATAGATAATAATTACAGGAGGATGCAGAGTGCAGGTGCTATTTACCATGGGTTTTTTTTCATGCGTGCACAAGGTTGTATCAGGGCTTTTATGCCTGAATATCTGACATTACTTTTAGAATACATAGTTTCACAGCTTTAAGCAGAATTTTCCTTGTCAAGGTCTAGTTTATCTCTTTATCCCTCATTTCTCACTTTGCTTATGCACCCACACTTCCATCAAATATGCTTTTTTCCCTTTTGTATCTAATTAGAGTTATTCAGTATAAATGGGTTCAGACCTTGAACGAGTATACTGAAAGCTGAGGGCCAAAGCTTGCAAAGTGCAATGTAGCGTGTACTGTGAGCTTACATGTGTGTCGGTGTTTACACCTTGAAATAATGTGAGAAATAATTTTTCTCTAAGCTCGATATAATTTCACATGATTTTGTGTTTAAATCTTTAATGTGACAGTGACGATTTTCTTTTTCTCATTTGGCCTCTATACACCATGATATTCATTTAAAATGGGATTGAAGTGCAGACATTCAGCTTTCATTTAATAAAAATATCAAATTAACTGTTTAGAAATTGGAAACATTTTCATATGTCCTCCATTTTCAAAGGCACAAACTAAAAAAAAAAAACCCCATGGACATCACCGAATCCCAGTGTTGGGTAAGTTACTTTAAAATAGTAACTTAGTTACATTACTAGTTACTTCTATCAAAAGTAACTCAGTTACTTCAAGTTACTCGTTACTTTCAAAGTAACGAGTTACTAGGGAAAGTAACTTTGGTTTTACTCAGAATTCTCTTGTTAATGTGTTGCTTCCGCAACTTTGCCAGTCTTCTAGCTTGCTTACTTGCCACAAGTGCACTGTGCCACCTACCAATAGAAAGGAAAAGATAATGTGCATATTTCCACGAGAGAAATCCCACGCCTGGACCGTTATTGACTGCTGCCATGATTCTAGCCTACGTCACAGCGTCATGTGCGCCTTTTACATCCAACACAAAAACTGCAGTCGTGGTGCTTTGATTGTACTCAGAACTCGGAAATTCTGCCTTCTGAATAGGAAGATGTAAGTAACACCAGACTGCAGATGAGCTGCATACAGGGCTGGACTGGGACAAAAAATTGGCCCGGGTATTTTGACTAGAGACCGGCCGCCATTATAGGAAAGGTCATAAAGCCTTTGAATGAAAACAAACGCTGTTGTGACAGTGATGTTCACTGTTCTGATGGTATATATGCATCAATCTATCAATTGTTTGTTGTAAGATTCAGATAATTATTTTTTAAAAGCTAGACATTTTAAATGAGAATAAGAAAGAAAAGTACATCTTAGTGCCCCCCTCTCCCTGTTAATGCCCTACCTGCCCCCCCTGGCAAAACTTTACTAGACCCGCCCCTGCACAGTTACCAGCTGTCAGCTACCTAAAAAAGGATCCTGGGGTTATCTGTCTCTCAGAAACAGTTCATAACTTCCCTTCAACTCATTTATGTCACCTAAAAGGTAAACCTGTTTCTCCATCATCTGTTCAGCTCTGATGATTCAGTAAAGACATCTCCTGGTTTCATCTTCATGTTTCCCTCTCACCAGATAACCAAACCAACATCATGACCAGCAGCTTTTTTGCAGCTGTGGCTCCAGCAAACATCAGCTGATACTAGAAATTAATATTAAATAAATTCTAACAACAGCTGATCAAGCTTAAACGTGCTGCTGTTGTTTAACGCGACATCGGCTGGTTTGTTAAACAAACAAGAGAGCCGATCAGCTGATCATTGATCAGTTTTCATGATTGAAGTAGAAACGGGAGAGGGAGGGGGAGAATGAAAGAAGAAGAGGCAGCTGTGCAGCAAAGACACAGAATAACTCCAGCTCTGTGTCTTTTTCATTGTAGCTGAAGTCCGGGACAAACTGTTCCTTTTCACCTCAATAAGAAACGCGTAATATTTTCTCTGAATACCAGACAGGACGGTTGGCAACTCTAATAACTTATGAACAAAATAAAGTTCAACATCATTAACTTCATAGCACCCACCCAGCTATATAGAAACTCCGTAATGCTAGCTAGTACGGAAAAAGTCAGAATAACGAAAATAAACTCCACCTAAACTTGGTTTATATCTGACCCAGATAGACTGCAGGTCATAACTCCTTACCTGAAGTTCAGTTCACACTTGGACCGGCGGCCGCCTCGGGTCTCTTTTCCTTCTACGTCCCCTTTCCCTCATCCACCTTCTGGCCTCCACCACTTGCTAATGTTACAGAATCTGTGGAAGCTCCGCGATAGCCACCACACGAAGTAACGAGTAACGACCCTATCTAAATCCCAGTAACGACTAACGCGTTCCTGATTTTGGCATAATAACTAGTTACCGTGCTCGTTACCACAATAATAACGTAGTTACTGTAACGCGTTACTTAATAACGCGTTAGTCCCAACACTGCCGAATCCTGTGATTGTTCCCTTGAGATGCTCTGCAAGTCTTTATAGCAGCCACCTTCAGTTGCCGCTTGTCTGTGTGTCTCTCTTCATTGCTATATTGTGTTGAGATCAGGTGACAGACTCAGGTATCAAACAATATCCCATTTTGCCTTGGGAAACTCATGGGCTGCTTTTGAAGTGTGCTTTGGGTCTTTATCCATTTTCACTGTGAAGTGCTGTACAATCAGTTTTGAGGCAACTGGCTGACTGAGCAGAGTAAAGCCCTTATAAACTTTACAATTCATCCTGCTACTTCTGTTAGCTGTCACATCATCAATAACATTACCTCCACCAAAGATGATATGGTATGCTTCACACCGTGAGCTGTTCCTTTTTTTCTCCTCCCATCTTTCTGGTACAAGTTCATCTTGTTGTCACTTGTGCAGACTCTTGAAATGAGAGTCTAATCTGGTCTTCATGTTTCAAACAGCGGGTGTAACCTTGTTGCAAACTCCCCATATTTATGTGTATATAGCTCTGCATTGTACACTTTGACAATGATACACCTACAAATTCTGACAGCACGTCAGAGGCTAAAAACAAAAGATTGATCAGATTCAATACACAGGATGATTTCTTTTAACTTCAGTGTTGTTGTTAGTAGATATGACTTCATTTTTCAGCTACATTAGTGGTGGGGTGAGTCAACACACAGTTTGTTGTGCTGTACTGATTGCCTTATTGTTTCCAGCTGCCGGGAGCAATGCAAACTGGATGGTTGATGAGGAGGGATGGCACCTTTGAGGGGAGGGTCTAGATCGGACTCGAGGCAGTTTCATATGTTCCAATCAGTGACTGGGGACTTTTAAAGCTATTGGTTTAGCAGCTGTTTACTATGTTTCTGGTGTGTTTCAATAAAGCTTTGACTCTGACTTTGAATGTTCCTGGTAGATATGTTTCTTTTTTTCATATCACGTCACTGATTATAGTTAATCCCTTAAGGTGGTAAGAATATTTATTGTAGTTAATAATACTTTTATTATATTATCAAATTAAATAAATGTCACCTGATTACATCGTCTACCACATGTTCTTTTATAAGGTTATTATTCACATCATATTTTTCTTCTTCTTCTTTTTGTTAAGGTTGGGTCTTAGTGACAAATTTAACAATCAGTCAGAAGGGACTTTCCTATGTAATGGTGAAATTGTCATGGTCTGGGTGGGCCCCTGCAGTTCTCCAACAGCGGTCCTCCTCCTTTGGGTGGAGATTGGTTGCTCCTACCTGGCCAACCACCTGTGGGCAATTATTCCAGCAGCATATAAGACCTGCGCGCTCAACTAGTCATCGCCTGAGTATCTGCTATCCCATGTTAGTCAGTGGTGTATTATTGCTCAGTCCAGATCTTGTGTGACAACTTACATGCTTTTTTCCCCTGTCTTCAGAGTTGGTTCCTGGAGTGGGGTTCTCACCTCAGTCATTCCTGCTTTTCTTGACCTGGGTCACCAGCTGCTGGTACAGCATTGCCAACTAGCTTGCCACTCACCTGCCTGCCTCCCCCGTGCCTCGACCTCGAGCTCACCTGGGCCTTGCGCCCCACCTGAAACCAAGTAAGGCGACTCAGTTTAACAGTGGAGGATTGTTCATTGTCTGCTGGACCCCTCTGACTGTGCTCTCTTCTCATTACAGTGCCCCGGTCTCTTCATAGTATTTTCCCAGCCCAGCTTCCACCTCTCCACAGCCACAGCTGTCCTGCTGTATTCTAGAGCTGTCTAGTTTTCATTTAGTTGCCTTAGTTTTGACAGCGCGCCAACTAGTGTAGTGGCATCGTTTAAATGTGGCTTTTGTGTTTACCTTGTGGGGAAAAACTAAACTTTTTGTTCACTCACTGTCTCGCTTCCGGTTTGGATCCTGCACTTGTGTCCATCCCATTTTTCTCATGCTGCTGGGCCATGACAGAAAAGCTCCTATTAATAAACTAAATAGAGAAATACTTTAGCAATCCCCTGACGCGGCTCTCCATTGTGGTTTGCTAAGGGCTCATTTACAATGACTTCATAGTGACTGCTTCTCTATATTTTAAAAGTAAGTTAAAATGTTATAATAACCATTGAGATATTATAAATAAATAATTAGTAAACATTATTTAGTAAGGTTTTAAAAAAACAGAAAGTAGCAAAAGGGACCTTAGCATGCAAAACCATGCATGTGTCCCATCAGTTTTTCCTCTTTGGATGATTTGCCTTGCACCTTCCACGTTGCATAAAATAATAGATGGAGTTTTTTTCTAAGGATGTCTGTGTGTGTACATGTGCCTATCTGTTAGAGAGAGAGAGAGGAATAAAAAAATAAATATTCCTGTCTTTGTGCATCTTAGTGCAAAGTCTTTAGGGGGCATATCGAGACAGGTGTTCGTCCACATCCTCTAATCTAATGCTCACGCTCCCTCTGTGTTGCAGGGGTTTTTTTTGTTTTTGTTTTTTTTGTTTTTTTTAGCAGGTCACCACGAAAAAGGTATGAAACTGCCTTGAATGGCAGCCTTACTGGGCAGGAGGCAGAAAATAAAATACTTCATAAAGATTTTTTAGGAGTCACTTAGGAGGATAACCTAACGCAAGAACAATATCCTGAAATGTTTTAGTGTTCTAAATGCCTGCCACATTGTCTCAGAAATTAGTTGGTTTCTTTATATGTTCAATCAAGTAGAGAATTTGAGTTTTAAAAAATTACAAGTCTGTGCTTCTTGTCTTTCTTTTTCTCGCTCCTAAAATTGTCTTTGAGTCAGTATTACACACAATATGATTTAATGTAACTTAATTGGCTAGGAGGCCATCCATCAGTGCCTGCTGAGGTTTTTTTTTAATATGGTGTAATTTATTCAACTTGCAGAAGTTCGACTGGTGAGGATTAAATTCTGTCTGAAGACTTTGAGCTGTGGAAGCTGACCTAGTAGTATACAAAGATACATACATATATAGTAAGACCTTTAGGAATGAGGAGTATTTACAGTACCATCTGGTTTCACTGTTTACAGGCTGTTTGCAGCTGTGTGAAAATGTGTTTGTCCCTTTCCTGATTTCCTATTTTGCTGGAGCTTGTCACACTTAAATATTTCAGATCATCAAACAAATTTAATTATTAGAAAAAAGATAACACAAATAAACACAAAATACAGTTTCTAAATGAAGGTGTTTATTATTAATTGGGAAATAATTTATGGCCCTGTGTGTGAAAAAAGGATTGCCCCCTAAACATAATAACTGGTTGTGCCACCCTTAGTAGCAACAACTGCAATCAAGCATTTACAATAACTGGCAATGAGTCTTTTACAGCATTGTGGAGGAATTTTGACCCACTCATCTTTGCAGAATTGTTGTAATTCAGCCACATTGGAGGGTTTTTGAGCATTAACCACTCTTTTAAAGTCATGCCACAGCATTTCAATCGGACTAAGGTCAGGACTTTGACTATGCCACTCCAAAGTTTCCATTTTCTCAAGTTTTTCATAGGTGGACGTGTTGGTGTGTTTTTGACCTGCTGCAAAACCCAAGTGAACTTCAGCTTGAGGTCACGAACACTTGGCCAGACATTCTCCTTTTAAAGGAGAAACTTAGAAAAAGAAAGGAAACTTACCTATCACATAAATATGATGTTATCCTGTTTACTGTTTGTTGGGTCTGTGTTTCCACAAGCCCCGCTAGTTTAGAGACTTATTCATCATGAAGAAAACAAGACATAACAGAACATCTTCAACCCGCTAGCGAGGGAAGTTTTTGGTCAAGAACCAGCTCTTGGAGCTCACGCTCCTAACCTGTCTCCAGCCCAAAATCCTTCAAAGAGCAGCTTCCCTCGCAGCTATTTATTGACGAACTGTTACAGTTCACACAATACACACCACAGCACCTCCCTCCGTAAAACCCCCCTTGGTTACAAAGACAAGGCACTATGTGTGTGCACGTGTATGCATGTGCAAGAACGTGTGTGTGTGTGTGTGTGTGTGTGACCTCCTGCTGACCAAAAGGGACATAAAAGCAGGAAGCAACATCACAAGAAACATGTTTTTGCAATAAAACCTCCCCCAGCACAGAGTGGCTGGAGAGGTGCTCAGGATCAAAGGAATGTCTTGATCCTACTGCTTGAACCAAGACTGTACAAATTTAAGAACATAATGACAACATTCAAAAATTTGACTTAACACTGTTGATATGCTGTTCCAGTCCCAGACCATCACACTACCACCACCATATTTTACTGTTGTATGATGTTTCTTTTCTGAAATGCTGTGTTACTTTTAAACCAGAAGTAATGGGAAACACACACTCCAAACAGTTCATCAGCTAACTGATCATCTGCAGATGATGGCTTATTTGAAGAGTTTCAGTCAGGTTTCAGAGCTCATCGCAGCACAGAAACAGCTTTAGTAAAGGTTACAAATGATCTTCTTATGGCCTCTGACAGTGGACTCATCTCTGTGCTTGTCCTGCTAGACCTTAGTGCTGCGTTCAATACTGTTGACCATAATATCCTATTAGAGCGATTAGAACATGCCGTAGGTATTACAGGTATTGAACTGCAGTGGTTTGTATCATATCTATCTAATAGACTCCAATTTGTACATGTAAATGGAGAGTCCTCTTCACACACTGAGATTAATTATGGAGTTCCACAGGGTTCAGTGCTAGGACCAATTCTGTTTACATTATACATGCTTCCCCTAGGGAGCATCATTAGAAGACATAGCATAAATTTTCACTGCTATGCAGATGACACCCAGCTCTATCTATCTATGAAGCCAGATAACACACACCAATCAGTTAAACTGCAGGAATGTCTTAAAGACATAAAGACTTGGATGGCCGCTAACTTTCTGCTTCTTAATTCAGAATAAACTGAGGTTATTGTACTCGGCCCTGAAAATCTTAGAAATATGGTATCTAAGCAGATTCGTACTCTGGATGGCATTACCTTGGCCTCCAGTAACGCTGTGAGGAACCTTGGAGTCATTTTTGACCAGGACATGTCCTTCAATGCACATATTAAACAAATATGTAAGACTGCTTTCTTCCATTTGCGCAACATCTCTAAAATTAGAAATATCCTGTCTCAGAGTGACGCTGAAAAACTAGTTCATTCATTTATTACTTCCAGGCTGGACTACTGTAATTCATTATTATCAGGATGTCCAAAAAAACTCCCTGAAAAGCCTTCAGCTAACCCAAAATGCTGCAGCAAGAGTACTGACAGGGACTAGAAAGAGAGAGCATATTTCTCCTGTTTTGGCTTCCCTTCACTGGCTTCCTGTTAAATCCAGAATTGAATTCAAAATCCTGCTCCTCACATACAAGGTCTTAAATAATCAGGCCCCATCTTATCTTAATGACCTTGTAGTACCATATCACCCTATTAGAGCACTTCGCTCTTGCACTGCAGGCTTACTTGCTGTTCCTAGAGTATTTAAAAGTAGAATGGGAGGGAGAGCCTTCAGTTTTCAGGCCCCTCTTCTGTGGAACCAGCTTCCAGTTTGGATTCGGGAGACAGACACTATCTCTACTTTTAAGATTAGGCTTAAAACTTTCCTTTTTGCTAAAGCATAGTTAGGGCTGGACCAGGTGACCCTGAATCCTCCCTTAGTTATGCTGCAATAGACGTAGGCTGCCGGGGGATTCCCATGATGCTTTGAGTTTTTCCTTTCCAGTCACCTTTCTCACTCACTATGTGTTAATAGACCTCTCTGCATTGAATCATATCTGTTATTAACCTCTGTCTCTCTTCCACAGCATGTCTTTTATCCTGTCTTCCTTCTCTCACCTCAACCGGTCGCAGCAGATGGCCGCCCCTCCCTGAGCCTGGTTCTGCCGGAGGTTTCTTCCTGTTAAAAGGGAGTTTTTCCTTCTCACTGTCACCAAAGTGCTTGCTCATAGGGGGTCATATGATTGTTGGGTTTTTCTCTGTATCTATGAAGCGCCTTGAGGCGACTTTTGTTGTGATTTGGCGCTATATAAATAAAATTGAATTGAATTGAATTGAATATCTCATCAGTCCACAGAGTATTCAATAAGATGCTTTCTGGCAAAACTGAGACAAGTCCTTATCTTCCTTTTACTCAGTAGTGATTTCCATGCCCACTCTTGGGGAGGTTAACCACTGTTCCATGTTTTTGCCATTTGTAGATACAGGTTCCACAGTTTGAAATGGCTTTATAACCTTTTCCAGACTGAGAGATGTCAATTCGTTTGTTTCTCATTTGTTCCTAATTGTCCTTGGATAGCAGGATGATGTCTGGCTTTTGAAGATCTTTTGGACTACTCCACTTTGTTAGGCAGGTCCTATTTAAGTAATTTTTTAATTGAGAACCGATGTGGCAGTAATCAGTACAGGGTGTGGCTAGAGAAATTGACCTCAGCTTTCCAAAGATGTGATACATCACAGGTAATTTATGTTATAATGAGGCTGTGTAGGGGTGGCAATCACTTTTTCCACACAGAGCCATGTTAGTTTGGATTTTTTCCCCATTTAGAAACTGCATGTTATGTTTACTTGTGTTATCTTTGTCTAATATTTCTATTTTGTTTGATGATCTGAAACATTTAAGAGTGACAAATGTACAAAAAAGTATGAAATCAAAAAGGGAACAAACACCTTTTCACATAACTGTATATTCAAAATAACAGCAGAGTCCTGTGTAGAGTCTCATAGAGGAATCGCAGATTCAGAAAGACAGACTCTGCTTATAATTTATTCAACCTCGAAATCAACTGCCAACTTCACAGCTAAATTCAAACAGATTTGATATGTGTTGCGTTATGTGCTTGTTCTGCTAATCCGCAGGGGGAACCAGAAAACATTTCTGAAAGAAACAAACACAGGCACAGTAATGGACTGCTGGCTTTAAATGATAGCTCTGCACAAATGACATCAATGCTAATGTTGTGTATGTCACTGTAGCACCTGATGACTGGAGGATTGAACGGGGGCACACCTTCTGTCAAGAAAGAAAGGCAGGAGAGTCACAGGGCCGGTAAGACGAGGTGCAGCACAGGAAAACTTAGTAACAGAACGGTGACATGGGTTAAGCAGACAGGGCATTGTGAGGCTGGGCTGCAACAGCAATTATGCAAATTAACATCAACTACAAACGTTTTGTCACACATTCTTTCTATAAGGGATCAAAATGACCGTCTGCCACCTATGAGTTCAACACCTGCAGCTGACCGATTGACTGAAATGCTGCTGTGTCACCATGCAGTGATGTTTGTCACTGCCACTTCTTTGATTTTTATGGCATAAGGTTTTGTTTCCATTTTACTTTTTGGGTTTTTTTTTTAGTAAATTTCACCTTAGTATTTTTTTAAATATACATAATTGCATAATTACAATGTTTTTGTTTTTCTGGTGCTACCTGCAGCATTTTCAAAAGTTTGTTTCAGCTTTGGTGTGTACACAGAGCATGTGTTGTATTGGTTGTATTGTCCGTATGGCTGGTACCAGTAACTGGCAATCAAATGTACTCCTTTCTTCCTGTTAAAAAAAAAAAGAAGCACCAAATACTGACAGTTTGATGTTGGTAATGGAGTCCAGGCTGACTTTTTTTAGAAGTCCTTTCCAGACCTGTTAGAAAGGAGATAATGCTTGCAGCTGTTCCAGTCCGTTAACTCGATGCTTTCAGATGTGCTAGGACACGGAGAGGATTTGTAAGATTTGGCAGTCCTGAGGACATTTAACAATGTAGAGAAGAGAGAGAACATTTTATTGCCTTAGTAGTTTTCATGTATCCACTGACTGTGTCCAGTGATTCCCTGGTGTGAAATGTCTTCATAATCAGCCCTGCATAAACTGTGAAAAAATACTAAGCCATAACCATCAATCCATCTATTTTCTTAACAGCTTGTTCGAGGGGGTTCGTTGAGAGGATAGAGCTTGTTCCTGCTGAGGAACATTTGTTGTATGTAAATTATTGCATGCAACATAAATATTAGTCTACACACCTTTTAATAAATATTTAGACAGCGGAAAGAAGTTTGAGTGATATTTCATCTTCCTGTGTTCATGCCTCACTGGTCTCACCAGGTGGGAACAAATAGGGTAAAAAGCAGTTGTGCTGAGTGCTGTTAAAGTACCAATGATACATTTGGGAGGGAGAGAAGTAGTGTTTTAACAAGATTTGAATCTTATCTCTTTCTTAGGCCCTGTCACACAAACCTAGAGGCCAATCAGCGACTATCTGGAAGTCTTAGGTTGCCATGGAAAAATAGGCATACCTTGGGCGCTTGGCGAGTAGTTTCTTGGATGTTGCTGGCAGTGACTATGTGAAATCTTATGACTGCCAAAGAAATCCTTGTGATAGCTTTGTCGATAGCAGTGATTGCTTTGGATATACAAACTCTGTAGCAACTCTGGCAATGTGCTGGCAAGCAAAGCAATCACAAGGAGGTTTTTAGTGCAGCACTATACACTTGTTTGCAAACTAATTAATCTTGTAAATGCTAGCAACCTTCAGCAACCACTTGCCAACTGGTTGGGGAATACACATTTTTCCCTAATTACCCCTGGCTGTCATTGGGTTGTTAACCCCGCCTCTAGGTCTTTGAGAGTAGGGCTAAGGAATTTACAAATATCACCTCATCAGCAGAAAGTTGAACATGAATATGGTAAAATGGTAAATGGCCTGTATTTATATAGCGCTTTACTAGTCCCTAAGGACCCCAAAGCACTTTACACATCCAGTCATCCACCCATTCACACACACTGGTGATGGTAAGCTACATTGTAGCCACAGCTGCCCTGGGGCGCACTGACAGAGGCGAGGCTGCCGAACACTGGCGCCACCGGGCCCTCTGACCACCACCAGTAGGCAACGGGTGAAGTGCCTTGCCCAAGGACACAACGACCGAGACTGTCCAAGCCGGGGCTCGAACCGGCAACCTTCCAATTACAAGGCGAACTCCCAACTCTTGAGCCATGATCGCCCAAAATATGTTCCTTTTAACATTTTCAGATCAAGCTTGAAGTCTGCACCTGCCATGTGCAGATCATTGTATCAGAGAACAGTACTTTCACTATAAGAAAATGTTAACATAAAGGTGACATTTAAATACTTAGCAATAACCTTTTCATAGAATAGTGATGGGCACATGCAGACCTAAGCATTTGTTGCTATAAAATAAAAAGCGACTGAGGTTTTAATATTTTAATATCTACCTGGAAACCTTTGAGAATTTAATAATTTGATGGTGTGCATTTTATTGTTGTACATTTATCACTAATCTAAGCACAATATAGTAACTTTGATGTTTTATCAAATTGAGTCCTTACCTGTTTTAGACATACAGAACTTCATTCATGAAAAAGTGCATCATACATTTCCTTATTTTCACAGAAGCACACCAAGGATAGTAACAGAACCTGGACAGCCCCTCTACATGTCAAAACAACTTGCTGTCATCATTGCAGTGATGGAAGCCTCCCACTCTTTCTTTGCCAGCAAATCATATTCTCCTCTGAAACAAAATGTGCCATCAGAATAAATGAATAAAACATTCACAAGGTAATGAGTTAAGATGACTAAAATATTTTTTTAATTAGTGTAAGTCTCAAACTTGGACAGAAGAAGAAAGGCTACAGGGAAACTTTCCTTAGCTGTGAAAGCCAGAGCAAGGGAGAAAGAGATGAGTGTGTCTGGTGTGTTTGTGCTGTAAGCCTGCAGTGCTGCAGACAGGAGCAATCAGCTTGAAACATTCTGCTATAAGAGGTCATAACCAACAACTTTTTATGAAAACAGCTGCGTCTGTGAGTTGGTGTGTGGATACATCAGTATGAATTTTCCAGTTTTTAATACGCACTTGTGTGCATTTCTGTCTGTATCATTGTGAAGGATCTGCCAGTAGCTAGAGTGTTAGGGGATATTCAGACAGAAAATAACTCTGTGATGAGAAAAAGTTTGAGGGTTGGTGTGTTACCCTCTACTGGTAAAACATCCCTGAATTTCAAGCCTGTTCAGCCCCAAAATTCTGAGCCTTAGTTTATTAATTAGTACTATTACTAGCAGCTCATTGTTTGCTAGGCTACCAATAAGGCTGATCTACTTCAAAATATAATTACCCAAAAATAAAACAAAACAACACTACATTTAATGGTCTTTCAATAGTATTAATATATACGTTCAAATTTCATTATGGTTAAGGAAGAATGTTATCTTTATGAAATATGAGATGAAATATGAATAAGAAAAATATTTATGGGTAAAGTTCATCATTGCATACACACATATGTAAAAATCCTACCATACACCCTGTTTTTCATTTATGTGGACCAGCAGTTCTCTACTACTTTGTTTGTCACTGCACGTAACATTAACCTGAAACTGTAGGCTTAGTAGTAGGATGCAATGCGACTCTTAAATTATCGATCAAAGAAACCAATATGTATAATATATCCCTTAAATCCCTCTTTTAAAATTAAAGGTTAAATGCATCATTTTTGGTGATTACTAGCAGGTATACCAACATCAAAGAAAAGGTTTGTGTAATACACAAAGTTTTTATATATATATAGAAGATAAGATATGATTAAGAATAACAAGATTATTAACCATATATGTCTGTGCCATGTATGACTGAACCGAAAAAGTGTGTAGGCCTGGCAAAACTCACTGACTTCTGATGGCTTAAGTGAAGTGATGTACAGTGTACACTGTACACAGTGTTTTTTTCTTTGGAAGATATAGCACATGTGGTTGGGATCTAAACTGCCTGCTTGTTCTGACAAACCAACACACAAGGCATTACAGTCCAAGTATTCACTTTTCATAGGTGGCTGTCAGCTGGGGTAGACTTACAGATCTGATGCTTAGGGCCTGCTCTTGTACTGAGACTGAAATTCATTTTCATTACTCGTGATCCTGTGGCAATATAGAGATGACTCTATATAGGGGATGTAATCCAATCTGTTCCCTCCAACTTTTCATTAAGCCACTAAAAACAGCTTTTCCAGAGTGAAAACTACTGTTGACAAAATAAAAGAGAAATACACCACATTCAGAGCAACGGGAGAGAAAAGGAGGCAAGATACTGAACCCTGAGTTGCCCCTGTTAGATTCACGGGAGTGAGTGTGTGCGTGAATGTTAGACACAGAGCTTGGGTATAGAATACGAGGGCTATATAAAGGTGTTTGTGGTTGGATGAATGAGGTTTGTAGTAAAAAGCACTTTGAGGGCTGAATCATAAGAAATGCCATGTAAATACCAGACAATGTGTTTTCCCCAACAAGATATTCTGTAACACAAACCATCGTCCTGTCAACAAAGACACAATAGAAACACTAAATGTTGTTGTGTCTGATGCCCTCAATCATATGTTGGCAGACACCCTGCCGAACGCTAAGTGGCCAGGTCCGCTCAGAGCAGGAGTTAACAAAATCCTTTACTGTGTATGGCTCTGTGGAAATTGATATGTGGCAGCTGCTTGTGTTTTATGGTGGGTTCATTACAATGTCCATGTGGGCGTTTGGGCTAGATTCATTGATCCCTGCTTCCTGTTGAGCTGAGTTGAATTTATTTTATATATCTTGTTTGAACTGAGAGTTGAGTTCAAATTGAATCAAAATGTGGATATATGCCATGATGGGTGGATTCTGTGATAAAATCTACCATTTTATGTTTATGTACTTGATTTGCCAATGCTGCTTGTGTTGCAAAGCTTGCTGGGATACCATGCATTATTTTTTGTCCTTATTCATGCTCATTTATCAACATAGATCAGGGCACTCTTGATCTTTGCTTTGCTTGTAAAGCAAGGTAGATTAAAGAAAAAGAGAAGGTTTCTGAGAGAAATTTCAGAGTCAGATTACGACAGAGAAGCAAAACTGGCAGAGAACTGCGAAAAAAATGTAAGGGGGGGGGGGGGGGGGGGGGGGTACACAGAAGCCACTGGAAAGCTTCAGAACACTTAAAGCCTGCAAGCATGCAGCTCCCTTTTCTCGCATATTCAGTGCCCGAGGAGACAATTTTCATATCCAGACTGAGTAGACCAAATGTTCCTACTCTACTTTATATCACTTTTCCTCATATCACACACAATATACTAAAGTCATTGCAAGTACTACTTCCTGTCATTTTTTGTGTTTAAAATGTAATATCTGGCAGTCAGGGGAGCCCCGAAGCAAATTATTTAAAGACCAGCTGTCTGTATCTGTAGTTATTCTGAAAAAGACAAGCTCATAAATATGCTTTATGAGTGAAGTGATACATTTATACTAATTTACTAAAACTCATGTATGAATTTATCTTTATTTTCCTTTTGTTGATCTTTGTTCTTCCCCTTTGTATTGTCATGGTTTTAGTCTAAACTTACTGAAAGATGAGGCCAAAGAGACAAACAACCTATTCAGGTTTTGTTCATTTATTTAAAAACAGATAAAATCAGAAAAGCCAGCTCTGGTAACTAACATGTAGGAATCAAAAGCAAAAGGTCTGAGTCTCCATTCTCTTTAAAGTGTGAACATAAAATATACATTATATGTGAACTGGGGTTTATAGTGTGGATGCAGCTCTTGATATGCGTATGGCTGTTTAGGCTTACTCTGTTTTTCCTTTTTTCCTTAACAATTACATGGAGAAAATAAACTGCAAAAAATAGAATGTCAAAGGTTTTTGTATGCTAACACTCTTTGAAACAGAGGTTGGAGAAACCCCTCACTTCTTTACTCCTGTCTTGTAGCTGGGACTTTTCCACCCTAATGAAAAAGAATAAGATAACATTAGCTTAGACCTAAATTTCAAGCTCCATTAACCAATTCATTTTAAGCATGGATAATAGCAAAAGGACCAGCTATCCTTTTATTTATTTATTTATTTTTTTAAGGAGCATTAAGGACTTCCACTGGTGTTTTCTGTTCTTTTTATGATTTTCTTAGCTATTCAAGATGGCCCCTGACAGGAAACTATTTTAATGTCTGTATTTTGAAAAGTATTGTCTTCGCTATTGTCCCATTTTCAATTTAGAAACATATAACACACATAATAACATGTGTCTGTGCCTTCACAATAAACAGGCATCAAGTCTACTTCATATAGGCTTTGTCCAGCTAGTGGGTGCCTTTTGTTTCCTCTCCCCATGTCAGGGTCCTGGGTCTGAGCGACCCAGGACCCTGAGCAGTTATGGACTAATATTATAATGTATGTATTTTGTATTGCTGTCCCTCGTTCTCCCTGCTTGTAGACATATGTGCATGTAGGTGTGTGGGTGTGGCCCTGGCAGGTGATTGGCCACACCTGAAGACCTTGACACACCTGCAGCTGATCAGGCCTGTCGGAGGAGCTACATGAGAGTGTGGTGGAGCTCTCTCCGACGCAGGATCATTGCGTGGCTTCACGTCAGTCTCTCAACCAGTTCCTAGTTTGTGTCTGCTGCATTATTGTGTGTCTGACGGCTTCCTCTCTCTTATGTCCCCAGGAGTTACGGGGAGACGAGAGGACAGCGAGCACAGGGGTGCTCATCACGGAGAAGCGGAGACAGGAGCACTAGCACTGGGAAGAGGACACGTCACGGGAGTCGGGAGAGCACGGGATTTATTGTCATGTCTGTCCATCACTGTAAATAAACGCACTGCTTGTACATAGAGCCCCGCGTCTAGGTCCTCCTTCCCTACACCCCCCACGGTCTGCCAGCTATTATCATATGAGAGTACAAATGCAACAGTCACATATTCATGTTCCTACTTCATTGTCTCTTTTGTTTGGGATTGAGATCTCAGTTTGGAGCTTTTAGTCTAAGTTCCCTCACGGGTGCCTATGGAGGACACTCCAAAACAGTCAATGGCAGTAGCAGCTCTGGCTTTTCTTGTTTCCATAGCAAACAAATATTTGCTTTTAAAGAATTACATGAATCACTTTTTTTTTGTTTTTTTGGTGTCCAGGTTCATAAAGAGAGGTCAACTCACTCCTGTCAAAGTTCAGCAGAATTGTTTCACTGTTCAACAGATTGATAGTGGAAAGACCATCCACATGTTGCCATCAGCCAGCATCTCTAACATGTTCCTATTTGGAACTTTAACAAAAAATAACATATGGTCACCAATTTCACAGCATGATGCTTTTAAGAATTTAAAATTAATTGTTGATATTCTTAAACAAACAGCAGTTTCAATGTCAAAGCAAATTGTGTTTTTATACACATTTCATGTATAAATCTGACCCATGTTTGTATGAAGCATTTTGTTCATGTGCTAATACATTGTGTACTGTACATCTAGTACTTTCTTAATGCTGCCACTTGAATTGGACCTCAGACACTGGACTCATTTAAGAGGAGTGGCATCTGGTATATTTCAGCCCTTTCCTTTTATGAACAGGTATTGTCTCATGTAAGAGAAATTTCTCTGTTCTCTGTTTCTGATACCTGGCATAGTTTTAAACTATAATGAGCTACAGATTAAAAAAAACAAAAACAAAGAAAGAAAGAAAAACAACACAAAATTTTCAGAGGACTAAAGGGAGTGAAGCACATTGATTTATGCACTCATTAAATTGTGCAAAAAAGTGTTTGGATACTACTGTTTCTTCATTAAAAAGCAGAGAAACACATTAGGCAAGCATTTGTAGATCACACTCCATTTTATAGTACATCGTGTCAGAAACAGGATAAAAGAATGCCGACCTTTTTTAAAATAATGACAAAAGTACGACAAAGTAATATCAAGTATAAGCATCTGTCAAGTGTGACAAATCACAAGAAAAAAAAATAAAGATCTGTTATTCAGTTTATGCCAGAGGGCTTTTCTGTGTTCAGACTGTAAATCCAATATTCCCCTCTGTAGAGCAATGTTATTTATGTCACCACCTCTAAGACAGGCTGTCTTTTTTTTTTTTTCAAATTCAACATAACTTTAACCAAGCTCTGGAGCCATAAATAGCCTGTGGAGAATAATCCACACTTAAGTACATGTTGCATTCTGAAGTTAAGGCTTGTATGTCTTTTTAATTGTCTGGCACAAACGAGGCAGAAAAAGTGCAATATAAATGCAACAAGTGTGCTGTTTCAGTGCAGTAAAATTTGTTATTTCTTGCTAGCACAAAGGTTGATGTCTAAGTTCGAGCGCTGTGCACAGTGGAAACAACAGGGAAATTTTGGATTTAGGTAGGGGAGACACAGAGCTGATGTTAATGAGTGATGGGTCATTTTTAAGACTACTGCTGCCTCTCCAGATGGCCTTATTTTATTATTATTACCTTTTTCGGCAAGACTGGACAAAGACGGCCATAAATTAAATTCTCTTTGACAAGACTCATAAGCAGACCAGCATAATGTGGTGCAATAATACTGTCCATAATAGTAGGAAAAACTGTTCATGATGAGATTAATTTGTGAAAATGTTATTAAAAATGCATCTGGAGGCTAGAAGTTACCAGACTATCAGCTTGTTCATAGTGATATTCTTTCAGGAAAGAAAGATAGCTTGAAGAAGGAAGTCTTTGGCAATAAATGTCTTGCCAAAGACAAACAAATTAGACAGGCACTGCAAGACTACTAATATGTGCCACAGTGATTGATAGTAGATTTATATCCTTTGGCTGAGTCATAAAAAAGCACAAAGGGGGTACTCAAAAAGCAGAAACTCGTTTACTTCTTTTATTCAACCTCTCTTGAATTCAGAATTATAATAGTGAGACATCTTTAAATTGTCAGTATGGTTTAACTTTAAAAATTAATTTTAAGTAATTCCCTGCAGACAACATGACATGACAACACTCGACTGATCAGGTAGAGCCAGATGTTTCAGTTGCAGTGATTTGCATAAGATACATGAGACACTTTATCTCCCTGTTGCACTGAGATGATGGGACCTGTGGTGATTTCTCAGGCCCTGCCTCAATGGAATACTCTTGTGCGGTGAACCGTATAAAAGCTTTGGTTTGAAACAGCCTAAGAAATGAAATACTGATGTTTGCATTGTATATATTTTTAAAGGTGACATTACAAAAACTAATTAGTTTTTTTACACTGAAAATAAGCAGGTTTCTTAGTATTCAAGTAATAGTATGAGATGTTAAGGTTACAAAATATTCCAGATTCAAATTAACATAACCGTCTCGCTTCCGAAGCACTAAGATAAGCACAGTCTCGCACATGCGGAGTACTACAGAGACAACAAGCAGGGACTGTCTATCACTCAAATTCACACTCAATGTGCCTCGAATAACAAAGCAATAGCCATCCTTCAAGTTTTTTGCAAAGTACCAACCTATATATATATATATAAAATACTGCAAAATGGCTTATTTGTAGCTGGAGATGACGAGGAAGCATTTTATCAGTTGTTATGTGCTTCTTCGTATACTTTGATGGAGTTTAAAAACGGGATATTGCTAGCCTAACTCACACTGTTTCAAGCAATCATGTTTCTGCTGGTAGTATTCAAATGCAATATCAGAGAAAAACCATTAAGTGTCACTTATGTAAGTTTAGATTTATTGAGCATTTATTGGTATAATAAATAGAAACCAGCAGGCATCACAGAAGACTTTTTTTCCGTTGTATTTAAAGTAGCAGAGTGGTAGTATAACATTAAATGGCTTGAACTTTTGGAGTAAGCTACAGCTAAAAGCCTCGCTGATATTTTACTTAGGCAGACAACCTTTCCAGTTATTTGAAACACATACTGCTTGTGTTACAGGTTCTTGCCAGTTGTGCTAGTTTGAAGGATTCAGTTTGGGATTCAGCTGTAGCTCTGGAGGTAGAGTGGGTCATCTACTAATCTACACATCTGGTCTAAGAATCCGTGAGAAACCAAATATGCAGATCAGTCTTCTGTGGGGAATGAGGGAGCAAGTGAAAGCTTTATGTTTGTGATGCTAGAATATTTTCATTCCAAGATCCTCCTGTTTGTCTACAAAGCCTTTCATCATCGGTCTCCTTGCATCTCTGACACCTCACACCTCTTACTCCAGCCCCCTCCAGCCAGCTAGCCAGATGCTTATGACTATGACTGGGAATGTTAAGTAAGACTTGCAGTATATATGAATTGTTTTTTACTGCAAGTCTCATTCACACATCACTTTTATCTGTGCCTGAATGCTTTCTAACATACACTGGATGGATGCATCAGGAGGAAGCCAGGGTTCAGTATCTTGCCCAGGCAAGGATGCTTCAGCATACGGCTGGACGAGTCAGCGATTGATCCCCTAACCTTTCAATTGGTAGATGACCCACTCTGCCACCTTTGCCATAGCCATCTCCAGAAGCAGTGGTGTGTTGTCTGTGTTTGAGTCCAAACTGTGTGTATGCCCCTCACAGTCAGACCTGCTCCCTCCAGTGATTCTTTTAAAAGTAACTTATTTTTATTCATTGCTATTTGAGTCTGGTTTTTTTTCTTATTTCTCATTGGTTCCCTGTTTTTATTTTTTATCCATTTTGTCTTTAGTACAGTATTATGGTCAACGTGATAGTCGTTAAATATGCTTTATGAGTAAATTCCATTTTGAAGGTAAACTAAAATTTTACAGAGAAATAAAATTAAGGTTTCCAGAACTCTTGTGAAGTAAAGAAGAAAGTGGAAAAATCAGATATATGTTGACGAAATCACGTTGCCTTGATATTTTGAGTTTTGTAATATTTTGGGGGAGGCTTTGATGACACTGTGGTTACAGTGTTACAGTGTCTGGTTAATCCTTGAGAAGCGTAGTCTTGAACTTCCAGTTACCAGTTTTTAACTTGATATAATGGTATAATAAAGGCCTTTAAAAACTGGTGCAGGGGCACTTATCAGTTTTATGGTTTTGATATTTTTATTATTCATTCATGCTGATAGAAAACTAGAGCTACTGCTCACAGATCATTTTCTCAACTGAGTACCATGGAAATGAGAAGTTTTATGAACATTCATAGCAATAACATCAGCTATGTCTTCCCTGATCAAGTTTAAACATGGCTGCAATTTGAGAACCAGACTGACTTCAGAAAATCACCCAACACTATCTCCTGGCTGCCTCACCAACCAGCAGTTTCTTTTATTTTCTGCTGTGGTTACTGTGCACAATGTTCTAACTCATCAGACACCAACTACTGGCAAGAAATAGCCCATTAAGTTCTTCATTAACTGCAACAGCACACATGTTGTTTATGCTGAAATGTCTCTGTGGTCTGGTTTATGATGGACAAACAAAAAGAGCTTGCATATGTGGATTTAACATTGCAGTACTCAGTACATGGACTGTGTGATTGTTAGGCATTTTGCACAGGCTGATTATGGCTTCACACCATCATTAAAATTCTGGGAATCAGTAAAAATATTATCATCTCCTCGCAGTGGTGATATTCTCTTACTGCATCGAGGCACACTTTGTATACACTCTCAAGACAATAGAGCCCTTTGACATAAATGAACTGAATTTGTCCCATTTTCTGTAATTTGTCACAGGTTGACAGGTTGCACTTGGGTTTACCTCTTGTACTTTTAATCTTGTAACTTTAAAAGATGACTGTTCTTTTTCCTTGTTTCTAACATGATGTGAGCCCTCTTCAAACAAATAATTTAACTGTTAGTCACACTAACACATGATTGAACATATACTTATTTTTGTCTTTGTAACTTGAAAATAAGTTTGTGGCACGGTGTTGTGGAGGTGGCACTGACTGGGACAACTCCTACCACTGAACTGATTATATCATCAGTTCAAGGGACTGCTCAGAGTGACCATGTACACATAACACAGACCATGCCATGCTGCTGAATAATTATAGCCTTTTCTTTGAGCTTTTTTGGTTGCTTGTTTGTTTTAATGCACATTTCTTAAAAGGCAGGCCAACAGCATGGGCACTCAGGGAGGAAAACTGAAGACCAAGCTAAAAGGCAAGAACTCCAAGTACAGAACAATTGTCAGGTTTTCAGAAATAGATCTCCAGCTCCGTATTAATGAAGACCCATTACTGCTGAGTATAAAAATCACAGTGACTGGTCATAGGTTATCAAAGGTTATGACATGTGACATGTCTACATAAGCTACCTTTATACGATAAAAGTATTGGCATTGGTATCTGCAATACTGCCCCTGTATTTACTTGGTATCGAATCCATGCCCAAAATTCCAGTATCACACAGCACTAGTTTCATCCACATCTTCTTTTTTTGAGCAAGACAGTGAGTTAGTGCTTTGAATGGAAGCTCACACAGTGTATAAGTGTGTATAAGTGTGGTGGGGTGAACTGTAAAGCACTTTGGATAAAAGCACTCAATACATTTAGTTCTTTTACCCATTATGGTGCTTATATGCAGGGGTTAAAGTGGGCCGGAACGATCCAGCACAGCGTTCTGGAAACTTCAGTGAATGCATGATTAAATCTGATAAGCTGGTTAATGCATGTTGCTACTGAATTAGTTAATTTTTCATGAGTCCTGGCATTGCTTCCAGTGACAGCATGAAGATACTTGCTTAGTAATATGATGATAATTACATCCCACAACCCACTTACACCTTGTACCACATCCTTTTTAATTCCCATGCCTGTGATGGATTCATGTTGCAAACCCAAAACTGTGGACGCAATACTTTAGCATCTACAGATGGAGAAATGTTTCTTAAGTTTCAAACAACTCCAGAAACACTCATTGATACATAAACTATTTTTGTGCAGTTTGTCACAAAATGTGTCTGAGAGCTGAATGTACAGTTGCTGTATTTCCCAGGGAGATCATGTATATGCCGCACTGATAGGTGCAGAAAGATGTAAGGAAGAGACAAAGGGAGAGAAGGATAAGAAATTATTTTCAGCGAATGAAATTTTGTAAACTGAAAATTGAAATCTTTCATTTCATCTCCTAATTGATTTCATACTTTAGATAAAATCAAATGTTTTGGTGATTTATGTTTTTGTGAAATGTCTTGCAAAACAACATGAAGTGCACTACTTTTGTGCTATTCAAAGGTTGCATGAAAATACTAAGCAGTTTAGTGAAGCTCAACCGGTTAGTAATGTGATAAATTCAGTGATGCACTATGTTGGACTGATTAAATCTAGAGCCCAGTTTCTAGGTTACATCAAGGACATCAGACATCAATTTATATTTAAAGCGATGATGCTGATTAGATTCACTCACTCACAGTCGTATAGCTTGGCTAATATGCTTGTTGAATTCAGTTGGCTAAATCCACAAATACCAGTAAATACTGGAAATGCAGCACAGGTCAGCTCACCACAGTCTGCACACGAAGAAAAATCCAGTGGAGCTCATAAAATAAATTAATATGTGGCTTATTTCTAAGTAATTCTTTTTTTCCATGCTGCACTGCCTGATTCCCTGCCTGCCAAATCCCACTTTAACCCTTGGCTATATTCTGTCAGGTAGGACGGCTTGTGTACTTACTCTGCTCCCAAATGGCAAAAAGTCAGTCAATGCATAATAAATAAATAAATGAATGAATAAATAAATACATAAATAGACAGATAGATAAATAAATGCAGGCGTTAAAAATAACACATATGACACTGACAAAAGTTTAACCATACTCTGGGAATTCTCACTAAGTTTGTTTAATTTCAGAAAGAAAAAATAAAATAAAGGCAAAAAATCCACAAAATTCTGAAACTGAATCAGTTAAATCCTACTGTTGATTTATTAAAGAAAAATATTAAATATACTAAAGGTGTGAATTTACAGATTCTATACACCGATATCCTTTACAGTGACCGACTTTGCAAATCCAATAACTAGGCTTTAGCAAATAAAAAGATAGCATGTAAATCATCTTTCATATCACCTACACCAGTATTTATTCCTTAGGTACAGTAGTGCAAACTATGGAGGCGATTGTTCGAAAGAAACAGAGGACAGGGAGGTAAGATACACTGTTATAATAAGGTAGCAAGGAAACAGAGTGGGTGGGGCAGGGAGAGGGTTTTATTTTATTTTTTTGAGAAACATCAAATACAAGGGAGAGCAAGTTAGACAATCGGGGAGTTGCTTGTAATGACAGCTATTAGATTATACAGATTACGCTGCTGAGATAGAGGCAAGGTGTAGAATTATGTTTGACAACTGCGGGTGTAGAGCATGCCAAAGAAGCAGTGACAGCTGTACAGAGGAGTCGAAGACAGCACTGGAAGTAGAGTAAGACACGAAATAGAATTTCAAGCCAGCTTGGTGCAAAAAAGAACTCATAGTGTGCACCCGCCTTCTCCATCTCCTGTGCTCCTACTCCACCTTTAAATGTACCAATTCCCCCCCACTTCAGCCTCCCTGGACTCTTCCATGGTGTCCCTCTCTCCGAGTCCTCTCTACTTTCTTTCTCCCCCATCTTTGCCTTGTTCCTTCTTTTCAAGCTAGTTTGTCTGATAGACGAGGTAATTACCAGGAAGTGTATAAGGATCCCACCTGAGAGGCATGTGAAGTGCATGTGTGTGTATGAGTGTGTGATCCGGTGTAATTATAAGGGATTAGGATGTTTATCACAGTGCTGTTGTAAGATTTGCACGCAAGACCACATCACACAGTCACCGACACGTCCACAGTGATTCACAAATTCTCATGCAGATATGTTGTAATAGTTTTGTAGTAGCCTTTTCAACAGTTCTAGCCAAATTTTAAAAAACTATAAACAGATTCGATTAAATGCATAAATGATAATAGAGAAAAGATTTACAAAAACAATGGAACCTATTGCTAATTCTGGTATTTCATATCTTATGTTTTAAAGGTGTCTTTTTTATATCAAACATTTTTCATGTCCACATTTCTCCCATTTGTTGGGAGTTGCTCTCCTGTTTCTAGTATGCAGATTAATAACAGAGACATGGGGAGATATGTCGGAGAGGGGATGCAGTTCAGAACGCTGCAGTCTGATACTGACACGTTTGGAAGTGTCAGATTTTTGTAAAGATTGTTGTCTGGATGCAAAATGGAGTACTTTGCCTGGGTCTATTTTTTAAAGGTTGTTGCAATGAAAGTATAAATAATATGTGAGGAGAAGTACAGCATTTTCTTGTGCATGGCTAATATTCAGTTTGTCACTTTTATCATGTAGTAGTTTGCGTAAATGCAATTATACAGTGTAAATTGTATTAATGAATTTAATGGTGTAACGTAAGTACTTTCTCAAGAGATAATACTGCTGCAAAATGAATTTGCTATCTTCCAGAATTTGCACATCCTTCCTATTATTTTTAATTTCCTCATCGGTCAACATTGACCCGGTGGAGCTGAAAAAAGCAGAAATTTTAAAAATGATTTTGACTCTGATGAAAATTAGAGGATATCTTGCTGGGTAACAACAGAGTGGTATTTGTGAAAGCTCAGTCAGTCAGGATATTATTTTGAAGCAGTTTAATTTGTTTAATGGCAAGGCATAATAACATCCATTGCCTTGGCAGTTAATTACTTCATTACATGAAATTTTACCAATAGTTTCTGAGTAAATGATCTTTTATCAGTGTTGTTTGATTATCACTGTGTGTAAATGCCAAACATTTCCCAATATATACCCAAGTAAAAATTATGGCATGCATCCAGTCATTTTCTTCTGCTTATTCAATTCAGGGCTAACACATAGTGTCAGACAACCATTCATATCAAAAGTCAACACATAATCACTCTGTGTGTGTGTGTGTGTGTGTGTGTGTGTGTGAGAGAGAGAGAGAGAAAATTCAACTCCAATTACTCTAGAGATGATATGAAACAGCCTGAGTTGCACTGAGGCATGAAAAATTGGCCCATCAGAGAATTCAGACTGGACATGTCATAAACTATCTTTTTTAAGATTTTAGAAGATTTCATCAAACAGTTCTACGAATGAAATACATGGAAATAAAATCCTACCTGATTTAAGTTAGGACAACCTTCCCCTAATCTTCATATTCCTGTGCAGTTGTTTTTATCCATGTCCCAGTTTTTAGGGACATGGATGTAGTTGCATGGAGCCAAATGCGGTGAATGTTATCAGTGTTGAGTGAAGACTGTGTTTGCGTGGCCAAAAAACTTTATTTTTTAAAATTTATTTTAAAATTTTCTACACATGATGGGATACAGTAGAGATAAACGAATTTCATTAGACACCTCAGAAAGTTACAGATAAATGCTCTGTTAACAATTGGACCCTAAATGTTGACAAAAAACATAGACCATTCTCGCTGTTTTGATCTGAGTGCAAGAGTAGTGAGAACAAAGTTTGAACAGAGCAATCTAAATATAGCAATACTGCTGGAGACTATCCCAATATGACAGACAAAATTATCTTGAGCAAAATGAGCAAGACATCAGCTATATTTAAATCATTTTTTTTCTTCCTTTTTTTTTTTTTAAAGCAACCTGTTAATGAAACTTATATTTTTGTGCAAAAATCAACAGACTGAACTATGCCTTTAGGGCTATTTGGTCCATTTCCCTCCACTTGTTCATGTTTGTCATGTTTGTGTAGCATATCTCAGTTGACTCAGGTCAATACAAATCCTTCTAACTCCCAGCCCTCTTCCTACTTGGCTGACTCCTTGTCACCATCATTTAACCCTCTATAACCCACCAGAGGTCCAGCAGAAAGAAAGGGGGAAGTGTCAGTTATTACTTTTAATTTAAAAGCCACACATAGCTCTTTCAAACTATATATGACTAAATATTTAAGATTTGTACAGTTACATCATCTCTTTTTCATCATCACCTTCTCCTCCTCTTTTTCATCTGCTTCTTCCACCACTGCCCTCTGCTCTTTCATCTCCACCTCATCCTCTTCCTACTCTCCTGAAGCCTCATCTCCTGAACTCCAGTCAGGTCTCTGTCATAACATAAACATGCTTATTTAATAACAATTTTCAGATTTTCACAGTCACACATCGTATAAGGACTGGGCTGAGTGAAAAAGTAACCACTCCTTTACAGGGGAAGCTCAAGACCTTTGCACAGTGCTGTATTTTGTGTCACACTGCAGTCATATAGAAAGACGTGTGTGGCCTATACTGACATCACTACAGACATGCATATCCATAAAAATGCTCATAGCACAAGGGATGCTGAGTACTCAAGGTTGTTTTATTCATGATGGACACAAATCTGACAATAAAGGAGGTATGATGTCATCGACTATTGTGGACCTTACAAACTTTATTTTGAAAAGGTTCAGTTGATTCCAATTTTTTTGTACACTTCAGCAGCTTACTTCGACTCAAAAACAGACCTTAGAAATCACTTTATTGTCTCCATCCTTTTGATCTCATAGTCTATTAAACTGCTCAACATACAGTGGTGCAGCATGCATACAGAGACATGTACAAAGAAGAAATGAAAATGTGCAAAAAGACTTAGAGGAAACACCGAGGTATAAGAGTCAGAAAAAAGCTAGAAATCCTTGGGAGATACATTTAATAGTTACCTGCCACTAAAGCATTTCGAAGACAGAAAAGCTAACAAAAGACTGAATAGCATAAAAGACCTTAGGCTGTTAAAAAGCTACTTTTTCACATTCAAGTTTCCCATGTTACTTGCACTTTACCTCACATTTTACTTTCACCAAAAACCTTAACAAAAGATTAAATGTAGCATACTAAAGGAAGACCACGGCTTTATACAAACCAGAAAGGATTTAAAAGGACCAAGAGAGAAAATGTAAAGGATTCTGTTAAAAAATGTAAATAGCAACACAAAGTCCCATTTATTTATTGTCATTAAGACCACAGGATGGAGGAGGGTGAGAAAGCTATTAATCTGGACACATAATTAAATCTAAATTATCATTATTTTTAGTTTCACTACACACTTCCATATTAATGGAAATAATGTAACAGTTGGCATTTGCCCTTATTCATTCAATTAAAAATTAAATACCAACTGTTACAGAAACCCATTACCCTTCATTGTTTGCTGAACATGATTTCATTTTTTGTAGCTGCAGAAGTGTGACCTCTGTCAATGGATCTGTCTTTTGTCATTATAATTTTTTTTCTCATTTTATTTCTATTTGTTAATGAACACATCAGTGCATGACCCCTAGAGTACCCAACTTGTATGGTTGGTGAACCGTCGTGACACACAATCATTTGTGAAGTCATCTTTGGAAAAGTGGGGAAACTGTCATTGTCTACATTGTGCACTCTTAAAATGAATGGATTCCCAGTGGCTGGAATGAAGTGTGATTCAGTGCATAACTTGATGCTTGGCAAGATGAATTGTCTTTTTAAATTTTTACATTTGAGTAAAATTTAACTGAATGTCAAAAAACAGAACAATCATTCATGTATGCTACTACATGCAGCCTGTTGTATAGGGGTGTACTAAAAAGTGGCATTTAATGGGCTAGTGAACTGTTGAGATTACAGTTTTCTGTGTCACGAAAGTGGCTCTTTTTTACTTGGCGATCACCATGGTAACTTATGTTGACCACGGAACCTGGTTTGGACTATGTTGTGTTCAAAATTTCAGAAGAGGGGCTTGAAAGGTGAAAGGTGCTTTCCATTTTACTGTTAAATACTCTAGGAGTAAACCAGCAGTCTGAGATCGAAGTGCTATACAGGGGTGATAAGGTATTATCAGGTCTTTTTTTAAGATAAGATGGATTTTAAGGTAAATTCTGGACTTAACAGGGAGCCACTGAGGAAAAGCCAAAATGGCAGAGACATAATCTCACTTTCTAGTCCCTGTGAGTACCGACTGCAACATTTTGGATCATCTAATGTTTTTTAGGGAGCTTGTTGAGCAACCTGATAATAATGAATTACAATAGTTGAGCCTAGAAGAAGTAAAAGCATGAATTTATCCTGTCTCAGAGCATCACTCTGAGATGTTTCTAATAGCAGAGATATTGCACAATGCAACATGCTACGCATTTGTTTAATATGCACACTGAAGGACACATCCTGGTCAAATAAGATTCCTGTCATTCCAAGGTTAGACAACAAGTTTCTAAGATTTTTAGGGATGGGCACAATAACCTCAATATTATCGGAATTTAGAGGGTAATTAGAACTCATCAAAGTCTTTAACACATTCTTGCACTTTAAATAATGGGTGTGCACCTTCTGGCTTCATGAATAAATAAAGCTGGGGATCATCTGCATAGCAGTGAAAATGTATTCTATGCATTTGAATGACACTGCCTAGTAGAACCCTGTGGAACTCCATAATTAACCTTAGAGTATTCAGTGCACTTCCCATTTACAATAAAAAAATTGGAGTCTATCAGGTAGATGATTCAGACTGCTTTAGCTCAGCTCCTTAAATACCTATTGACATCCTGTTTTAAGTGTGATATAGGCTATGCTGAAATGCATAAAGCATTTTATAGCTATATTCAGCTTTCACCAAATGAAGCGCACATTGTGCACACGTCGTGCCACCACTGGATTTTGTATGGTTTTATTTGGTGATGCAGAAAATGTATAATATTTTTTTCTTCATAAAGACATGCAAGTCTCTTTTATACCAAGAACATCTAGCCAATCAATAAAATGAATTTTATTAATTTCATCTGCTGACACAATAAAGCAGTTTCCACATTTTTGTTGGGCTTTATGTTTAAATGTATCAATTTTAAAGTTTCAGAGCTCAATGTGCACTCGTCATGTTAGAAAAGAAATGCAGCACTGAGAGCGCACTCAGCGTTAAAATGATTAACTTCTAAGACAATATTTATTTTGTGCTAAATCCCAAGATTAACATTTTTCTGCAACATTAATTCCCTGTCTTATTTGCAACAGTATCACATTTTAATTATATATTATTGTTCTTTATTGATTTTTATCACCATTTAATCATAATCATTGTTGTACACGTACAATGACAATAAAAGGCTCTTCCGCTATTTTCTGTTCTACTGAGATTGGAGTGGGCAGCACTGATAGGGATCACTCTAAGTGAAAAAAAAAACTTTAGTGTGTGAAATGCCCCCTTTTTTAACATTGAAAGGTGATAAGGTGATACCCATTATTTCCCAAAGGTGACGAAGTGCAAAAAAGAGAGATTATGTTGAGCATCCTTTATAGTATATCCCTCAAACTGCTCTATCTATGGGCAGGAGTTGGCTCGGCTCACCCAAAATGGGGTCTTCACCACTCAAATCAATCAAAAGAAAAGTATTTTTTTGTTTTTCTTCAACCAGTAGAAAAAGCATTATAGAAAGTGCCATGCCTAATGTTTAATTGGATGGCCATTATACAGCCCACCACCAAAGTCTGAAGGCACACTGTCTTAGAGTGATCAGAGCTCCAAACACACAGGCAGTGTGTCTCAGAGAGCATGCAGTTAACTTTGAACAAAGAGTAAAGCGTTCTTACTGCTGTTAAAAAACCCCAAAACACCTCAAATATACACACATGCATGCACACAGCTAGACCTTTCAGTTTTTAACCTATTTGCATCTTTTCTGACTGGCTGGATTTTTTCCTTAGATATGTGCTTTGGTGTCAAATTTGTATTTATAATTTTCTTGTGTACTTCTGTGGAAGGACTGCATTGAATGAGCAGCCGAGCAAGACGAAAATAAACTCCATATGTGCACTTTCATTGGTGGATTGACTATCCAGAGCATTGGGAAATTTCCTTGTGGCCTCAGGGTTATCTTGGCCTGCTGTGAGTTTGACTGAGTTGACAGACCTCTCAAAATCCACACATCAGGCGTGACTCTACAACCCTCTCCAGCCATAGCGCCCCTCAAATATACACATATGCATGCATACAGCTTGCCCTTTCCCCCATCACTCTAAGGTACACATTGAATACCTCCTTTTCACTCATGACTTAAGACAAGTTGCCTAGTGTAAAGGACTATCAAAGGAAAGAAGAAGGAGAAGATTAAAAAAGCAGCAGCAGACTAACATTTGAGTTACTGTAGCTTATGTTTAGTCAATGTGTATCATTTATTTTTTTATAATTTAGTTTAACGCTTAACCATAAAGAGTCATTTGAAAGTGTGAGCTCACTGTATCTCATTCCCTGTTTGAAAGGAGCAGATGAACTGTTTTGTATATCAGTGCCTCTCTCTGTATTAGTAAGTGCTCTGATTCCTAATGGGTTCGTGAGATGGACCTATGGTCTTATCAAACCTTGAAAATAAAATTCAGTTTGAGACAGGCTTGTGTCTTCATCTCAGACTTTTGCATTTGTTTTTTTTTTTGGATAACTTTCAGACAAACATTGTAGACGTTTCAGCCTTAGGGAAGTCACTATATACCTATAAGTATCGACACTAACCATGATGTTTAAAAATAAGGAATCCCTTTAAATAAAATATGAAGTGTGTATTTTATTCTACATCCTTTGCACAGTTATAGATACAGAGTCTCTCACTCCACCTCGTGTCAAATTGACAATACTCTTTACTTAAATTTATGGCAGTATTTTTAATGTATGTTACCAGACATTAAAAATAACTGGACACGACACTGTGCATATTAATTTAACAAACCCTAACCCTAACATAAGACATGAATCTAACACACTAACACTGACAGATAAAGAGCTGCGTTTTGTAATAGTGCCTATCAGTGGAAATAAAAGGAATGAAGAAACCAGAATGTTTTGCTTGTGTGTGTGTGTGCACTGCTGAGAAAAATGGTTTCATTGTGTAGCGATCTTTGTGTAAAATGTGACTAAAAGCCTATAACACTGGAACCTGCTCTCTCACTGTAAAAAGGAAATGCATACAAGGATGTACGCTTGTGTGTATCTTGCACTGGGAGTCTCTTACCTCCCTCTGATGCTCTGTTAAGTTCACTTCAGTTCTGCTCTGCTTCAATAAAATATCAGTATTACCGCGAAGAGCAAATATGTGGGGCTCGGCTCTATGGACTCTGAGTGAGGACTGAGTAAACCGCAACAGGACAGAGCCAAGGTTTTGGCACCGTCCTTACAGCCATGCCAATTATGCACTTATTATAAGAACACCTCCCCTTGCTGCTATTATCACACACATAGTGGATGCAAAGTAAGATTGCTTTTCTGTGTTAAATTTTATATAATTTACAGTAAATTGTCTGCCACAAACCTTAATAACTCAGGTGTGTGCATTTCAGTATTTGATGGTGTACATGCCTTGACAGGCTCTAACTAATTACAGTGTGTTAGTAATTCACGGGTTGAGGGTGTTGCACGCTCAGCCTCTGGGTGACCGGTTGCTTGCTGCAACTACTTGCAATTAGTCCAAACAACAAAAAGATTTTAATTCAATCTTATCTTCAACCTATGGAAACCCGTTTTCACCACTAGAAAAAAAAAGTATTCATAACTTGAAATTTCGAGTTATTTTAACGCCATGTGATTCAGCTAATAACACAAGGATTTCATCATATGTGAAGCCACACTGAAAATACTCAGCAATTTGTGCATTCATGACTGGCTGTAATACTGGTAGCTTAGCTGTAGCATTTGTAGCTGAGGGATAACAAGGAAATTATGTAATTTAGACAGATTACTGATTAGCAGCGCTAACTCGAAATTTCGAGAAAATAACATGAAATTTTGAGAAAGGTAACTCGAAATTTCGAGTTATGGATACTTTTTTTTTTTTAAGTGGCGGAAACGGGCTTCCATGCTAACCATCAGTATTTCCTGGTTGCTTGAAGGTTGCTATCCTATTTTTACTCTAGTGTGACTGAAGGCTTATAGAGAATAAATGTGTAGATGTTGATACCTGCAGTGAGTGTACTTCCTTTACCAGTAGAAGCCATCCTCTTGTTAAGTCTGACATTATTAGCCATTTTTAGGTCCAAAGCCTCTTTCAGTTTCCAAAAACCAAACAACTACCAAAGCATAACTAGGAGTTAAAAACAGTCCAGATTCTTTCAGCTCCGATAAAATGATTAGTGTGGCTGTTTGCTCAGGTGTGTGGAATAGAAAACGGAGATTTAACAGAGTTAGAAGTTAGCAAGAAGTTAACTAGCTAGTTTCCATTTAAAGATGATATACCATGTTTGTGAGCAGAATAAAAAAAACAAACAAACAGAAAAAAACAAAGATGGAGATGACTTCAACTCCGGGTTCATCTGAGATAAGCCCATCAACAATATGAGGTTCATAATTCATAATTCTAAATCATAATTACTAGCTTGTGACTTAACAAGCAGATATGCAAGCAGATCTACCCATGAAGTGGAACTAATACGTGTTTTTGATCTTAGCTTGGCTGAGTTGTTGATGATGCGTGTTTGTCCTGCTTAAAAACAGTCACCACAGCATCAGTATCTGAATATGGACTCAAACCAGAAACCACTTGTCGACTGCTCTAACCTTTAATCTCTGACATCTTTGTCTCACCAAAATTGCCCACCTAGAATTTTTAGCTCCCTACCCAAGCATAGCAGGTTAGTCTAGTCAGTGTCTAATGCTTTATGCAACTCAAAGCTACTGTATGAGCTTTCTCTTGTAATGTTAAGTGTTTCCATGTTCTACTGTGATGGATGAACTGATATCCTTCTGTAATGAAAACACAAACATATCCCTTTAATCACGTCTATGAACAAGTAAAGTAAACAAGTAAAAATCTATGAAAAATGACAAAAAATATTCAGAAAAAAAGCAACTAGCAAAGTAACAGGAGAGGACCTCGGTAAAAGAATGAATAAAGAAGAAAGAAGATGCTACTGACATGAACACATAATCATAAAAGAAGAATCTACAAAGGCTCTGTGAAAAAACAAGTAGGTAAGAACAACAGAAATACAAAGACAATAAGGAGAGAAAATATCACACCTGCAAGTAAAGAAAAGGGAGCAAGGAGCATTTTAAAAGGTCAGGATCTTATTAATTTTTGGTTTGCTTTTCAAAGTTTTCCATATATTACAGAGGGACAAACTCAGACCATTTTGATATAATTCGAAGTGCCTTGGCTTCTGCTTGACATCCTTACACTGAAAGCACAATACAATCTTTGAACAACTGGAGATTCTTTAGAGAAACTAAACTAACCTCAACAAAATCTGGGCTCCAAGTTTCTGGAAAGAAAGATTAAAATTAGTCGCACAATGAGGTAAACACTTCTGCAACGCATCACCATCTGGCAAGTTGTACGTGATCACCAAACGCTTTCATGCTATCATCACCATGATAGTAGAGAAGGGTAATTGATGGAAACTCTATATTTACACACGCGTAGGTGGGGCTAATTCAACAATGAGACACTAAAAAAGATGCTGACATGAATAACTTTTCTGTGATCACATCATCATTACCTCAAGCTGTAGGCGAACAGAACAACAACCATGATAAGGATCTTACTCAAAACCCTGAAGTCATACCCTCATTGGTATGACACGTTTCTTGTGACTGTGAGATCATTTTTGTGTGGGCGCCTTTCTGTGTCTGTGTGCATTTATGATAAAATGTTCAAATCACGCTAAGAAGCAACAGAGGCACTGACAAAGCCAAAAATGCACACCACTGGCAGTCACACGTGTACACACACAAGATATGCTTAACTGTTAGGAGTTAATATAGCATAACTTTCTGTCCAGTTGCATTACTGACCTGATGACAGACACTTTGTTACTCTCGCTCTCTCTTTTCCTCCACTGTAGCATTTTATATCTCTATTTCAAGAGCAGCACCTCTAAACAATGCATCCACATTTCAATTGAAAAAGATGTATTATTTCCTAATAAAACTGCATTCATGTCCGTGCCATATTGAACTGCCATGCATGAAAAGCGCATGCATGTAATACTAACAGTATTAAGACAAGCACTTTCCCATTTGCAAGAAGTAAGAAAACGTGCAATGACAGGCTTCCCAAAAAAGGAACATTAGACAACATACAGCCATTATTTATGTTACCCAAAGCAATGGACAGTGCACAAGAGAGGCAAAGAGGAGAGCGCAGGCAGTGTGGAGTGGGTGGAGATGAGTATCAGCGGTAATTTGTGACAGAAGGATAGCAGACTGAAGGGGAAGGTTTACAAGATGGCAGTGAAACTTGCTATGATGTATGGTTTGGAGACCGTTGCACTGACAAAATGACAGGAGGCCAAGCTGGAGGTGACAGATCTGAAGATGTTAAGATTTTCACTGGGAGTGACCAGGACAGGATTAGAAATGAGTACGTAAGGAGGACAGCTCAGGTTGAGTGGATTAGAGGCAAAGTTCGAGAGGTAAGGGGGAAAACATGTGCCAAATTAAATTTTTAAGTCGATTGTAATGCTTTAAGCACAAACTCAGGGCTCGCCTATAGAGAGTTCTCCAGATAATTTAAATGATCATATCAGAATGACCTTATCTGACACCTTCCTAGATCTCCTGCCCCCCCCCAAAAAAACAACAACAAAAAAAACAACAACAACCAAACAAACAAAAAAACAGTCTGAGTGTGCAGAGCAACAAGGTATATTTAAGATCCACAGTGCAATTCTTAACAGGTTTAAGTGTTCACACTGGAAAGGTGCAGCATGTATTTTTTAGGTGTGCTCATGATGGACACCAGTGCAAATTAGTATATACGAAAGACTACAAAAACAAACCAAGAATGCAGAATTTCTCATGTGTTTTTAATCTTTAAATAAAATGTCCCTACACACATATAGCATTGAGGAGTTTTCTTAAGGTGCTATTACTAATGTTACCAAAGGGAAAAGATCAGATTGCCTCTGGTCATTGTCAGCCAATGGTAAAGTACATGAAAGAAAAACAAACAAACAAATAAACAAGCAGCACTAAATCATGCAATGATATGATCGCATTAATTTTATCCTGTTCGTGTGTTAATCACTGTATTCTTTTAATTTCCTATTTTTAAGCTGAGGAAAACAAAAGCAAAAGAAAAATTGTAATGCTGCTGTAGACACACATCGGAGCTTGCACTTCTAAAAATACAAATTTTTCTCTGAATGTGCTCGGTATATAGACAGCTGTTTGCTAACAGGTTCACTCTATAGACTTGATATGCTTTGCGAAGTGTATATTTGGTAAATTGATTTCCTTTTCTGCCTGCATAATCCGCATAGAGACATTTTTGTATATTTGTCACACTTAAATCATCAGATCATTCAGCTCATCAAACATATTTAAATATTAAACAAAGATAACAGAAGTAAACACAAAATGCACTTTCTAAATGAAGGTGTTTATTATTTAGGGGGGAAAAATCCAAACCTCTCCAAACCTATTTCCTATCCTAACCTATCCAAACCTATTTTTTCACACAGGACGTGGTCCTGTGTGAAAAAATGATCCCTCACTCCTGTCATAACATAAATTAAATGTGATATATCACATCTTTGGAAAGCCACACCCAGGAATGATTGCTGCCACACATGTTCTCAATAAGGAAATCAATTAAATAAGACCTGCCTGACAAAGTGGAGTAGACGAAAAAATCCTCAAAAGACAGACATCATTCTGCGATCCAAGGACATTCTGGGCAAAAATGTACTGCATGGTTCCAGAACGAAAACCACTGCTGAGCAAAAGGAACATAAAGGTTCGTCTCAGTTTTGCCAGAAAACATCTTCATGTTTTTCAAGACAATACTCTATGGACAAACCTTTTGGAAGGTCTGTGTCCCATTATATCTAGCATAAAAGTAACACAACATTTCAGAAAAGAAAGCTCATACCAATAGTAAAATATGGTGGTGGTAGTGTGATGGTCTGCAGCTGTTTTACTGCCTCAGGAATACTTACTGTGGTAAATGCAACCATGGATTCTGCTGTCTACCAAAACGTCCTGAAGGAGAATTTTCAGCCATGTGTTTGTGAATTCAAAATGAAGCGCACTTGGGTTCCGCAGCAGGACAATGACCAAAACACACCAACAAGTCCACCTCTGAATGGCTTAAGAAAAACAAAATGAAGACTTTGGAGTGGCCTAGTCAAATTCCTGACCTGATTCTGATTGAGATGCTGTGACACGACCTTAAAAAGGCAGTTTATGCTCGAAAACCCTCCAATGTGGCTGAATTGCAACAATTCTGCAAAGATGAGTGGGCCAAAATTCCTGAACAGCACAAAGACTCATTGTCAGTTATCGCAAACACTTGTTTGCAGTTGTTGCTGCTAAGGGTGGGCCAACCAGTTATTGGGTTAAGTGGGTAATCATTTTTTCACACAGGGCCATGAAGGTTTCGATTTTTTTACCCTTAATAAAAAAAACCCACCTTTGTTTAGAAACTGCATTTTGTGTTTACTTTACTTTACTGTTAAATTTGTCTAATATTTACATTTGTTTGACGATCTAAAAACATTTAAGTGGGACAAATATATTTAAAAATATGAAGTCAGGAAAGGGGCAAAACTTTTTACACCACATCTGAAGAATACAGATTTTGAGTAAAAGCATTGCTGACATCTTTTAAACACTTTTTATTAAAGTAATTTTAGTGGTTTCAAGAAAAGTGAGATGAATGAGAACAATAAAATGAATGAATGAGTAACTCCTGTTACTTAGTGTGTACAGTGTTAGGGGTTAATGGGAAACTTGGATAAAAGAAAAGTACAATTATTTTTGCTTGATTATACCTTTGTGCTGTAAAATCTTCTGTTCACCAGCATTAAAGACAAAATGGTCAAACAATGTCCCCTTCCTTTAGATAAATCAAAATGTCAAATTCTAACAGCATTCTTCTTCCTATTATTATTATCATCATTATTATTATGATGCTGTATATCTGAGACATTATATTATAGCTTTTTAAATGTAGCTGGAATTTCAGTATCCATTTTAAAGTGTTTTCTTGAATGTTTTCTCTCCCTCTCCTTCCATCTCTGTTTTGTCAGTCAGTCTCCACCAAGGGACCTTGCTGCTCTGTAAATGGTGCCTGGCCCACAGCAGGCCTTGGCACTAGATGCAGAGAGACAGAGAAGGTTCGGGTGGAGGTGCAAGGACAAAGAGAAAGATAAATGTTTCTGGCATTAAGTAAGAGACGGAAAGTGATATTGCTGTTGTGCTTTGATTTGATTCCGGTTGTTTAACGTGGCACTTTGTGTGGGCCTTGGCACGCTGACACTGAGAGAAAGAGTGAGAACAGATTGATAAGGAAATGGGATATCAGGAATAAACAGAAGAAATAAAACATAATGACAATGAAATGGAAATGGATAGAAAATGGCTGGCTTTCAGAAGCTTATCCTATCAGTGGCGCTGCCCGTCTTTAAACTGTCCATTCTGCACAAACACGCAGCAAGGCTTAAGGTCATCAGATCTTGTAAGATGACTGCTGTTCAGCAAAATGTTTTTGCTATTTATACAGTGAACCAGTGAACTTTGGTGGGATCGTGGCTGTTTTAATAGTTTAAAGAAGCTCTCAGTGTTGTTGTTTTTCTGGTCTGGAACGTAGTGGTCCCAGATTGGTCTGAACTGCTAGCTCCTTGCTCGATGGCTCCTCCTTAGATGGAGGGAGATAGGCTAGAGAAACTTGAGTGGTACAGTAATTCTGGTCATTAAGCGAGTAACACGTTACTGTTTTTGCTTTATAAAACATAATAGTGCTACAACAGGAAAGTAGCTAGAAGGAGGGTTGGCAAGTTTTTAACTATCGAATATCGCCACAATGCACATCAAGCAGCCAGCTGGGCATAGTGCAAAAATGTACTGTATGTTCATATTCTTATAATAAAAATGCTGTGAAATGTTGATATTCAGTTTAATCAATCCTCATCTAAAACATGAAAGAAAAAAAAGGGAAAATATTTAAATAAAATACTGTATATAGGGGCTTCAATTACCCAGTTTATTATGCTACGTAGACCAAACGGCACCTTCATTTTACGAATCACATTTTACGCCTCACATCCTGTGTGCGTGATGGGCCATCACTGACGGATGTGACTGGACACAAACACTCTGATACAATTGCAGTAAAATCAGATTTGATATTTGTAAGAATGCCATCTGTTGGTCAGAAAGTTGCATTGCAGGTCATGGTCACTATATGGGACATTTAAGGTAGAACAAGGGACAAACCAATTGTGTTCATTATACAAGATGTCCTGGCTAAAAGGGGACAGTTGGCTACCCTGTCCTAGATGGATATGACTTTGCTCCTTTGATAAGTGGAGCATGGTTCCAGGGGATACTATTAGATCTCACTATTAAAAAAAGACTATTCCACTGTATTTGCTTGTGTGTGTAACAAGTGTGTACAGTAATCAACCTTGTAAAAAAATGACTTTAATATTAACCCTTTAAAACCTACCATAGAACCAAGTTTGCCAGAGCTTATATTATATTTTTACATGTTGTAGTGCCATTTCTGGGAGCATTTCAAGTTGATATACATCAATACAACCATTATAGCCCAAATTGTAATAATATGTATGCATTAAGTGCATAGAAATTACATAAATTGCAAGAAAGTGCAATAAACTACAAAAAATTTGAAAATCGTTTTTGTTTTTTTAACATCTATTTCTAGTTAGAGAAATTTAAGAGGCTTATCCCTCAAAACTGTAAATACAAAAAAGTTGCACAAAATAGTTTCCCACCACAGGAAATTTATTTTAAGTGTCTTCATAGTTTTATTTTTGAAATACACCGATTTTTATATACTGCAGGAAAAACAAAAATAAATATTATAATGCAAATTTGCAAAAAAACAGCATATGCATCAAAATAAACTATTTCCAGCAGTGCAATATGAGTCCTAAGCATCCCAGAAACAACACAGAAAGTCATAAAGTCAAACATAACTTTTAAAAACACCAGTATAGGCTCATAAGGCCCTGAAGGTAAAAAACTATATTTCCGCAAAATGACATCATGTCCGGTTTCGGGCAGGTCGTGGCGGACATACGATAGTTCGCGCTGATGGATGAAGGAAGTGTTACAAACAGCTGATCGGATCGGCAAAGCGTGTTTCTGGAATATTATGTTTTTGTTGCTGCAAGTGCTTTTTATGCAGATTTTGCAAAGCTATATGTGGAATGAAACTGTGACCTAGAGCAAGCTGGCATAAGATGTAAGTACAAATTCTCCGGTTTCATATACAAAAAAAATTATTGCGCTAGCTTACGTGGTTGCAGTGCTACCGGGATTTAAAGATTTAAAAAAGTTACGCAAAACGGAGCGTGCCCGCTCCGACCGGCTTTAAAGGGTTAAGGAACACATGCATCTCATATCAAGATGCAAGCAAAGATAAATAGCATGTTTGTCCTTCCTGTGCTTTTGCTTAGGACTAAGCCTAAGCCTGACAAGAAATTGCACTGACAGCATAGACCAGATGTTGGCTTGTCAAAAGCCCCATTGGTGAAGCCAAAAAAAATGAGGTGATGGCCACTGTTAACTGACTTGCATGTAAATCTCTTTGTCGGGAGCAACGGCTGATATCTTAGCTATGCCAAGAGCCACAGTTGGCAGGATGCTCAAGGAAGTGACGACAATCCCTCGAGAATAGATCTAGTTATCAGGCAAGGGGGGGTGTGGGATAGGCTTTGCTCACATTGCTGGCCACCGGGCATTGTGTTCCTTTGCTAGTTCCACAGCCTAAAGTCACAACAGATTCTTCCTAGCTCAAGAAATACTATGTGACCCTTCTGTACTACTGAAATATGATGCCAGAGGTGCTTTTTGTGAATTTGCTTTCCCAATTGAGGCTTGTCGTTTGCAGGTCCCCTTTTGGAAAAAAAGGGCTGGTATCCAACAGATGCTTATTTTTTCTGGGGAATGAGAAGGCATCCTTTTTTCAGTCACTACCCCTACTGTCAGCCTGTGGGAGGTAAGACATCTCTCTGTTAACAAAAAAAGAAAAAAGATATACACATCCCCGGACTCATGGTAAGCTGTAAATGGGTCGCCTTTAAAACATAAAATGAATGATCTCATAGCATTTTTGCAGGCCAAGCTGAAGAATGCTGCAACGAACACCATGCCAAGATGAAGAGCGTCAATAAACACATCTTTGGCATCTCTGCCGGCAATCATCATCCTGACAGCGTCTGAGATTCAGGCTCTCTTTGCCCCTAAAGTGGTCCAAGCGTGGTGCGTCCTCCACAGTGTCTGTGCAGCAGAAGGTGATATCCTAGAGGACGCGGAGGAGGGGAAGGCTCTCGGCAAGATGACAAAGAACACAATTCAGATGAAGATGAGAGGGAGCTGTTACAGAATGGTTGCTGAGCAATAGGGTTTCACAGATGTCCACTTATTCCTGATCCTGTTGCAGATAGTAACTCCCCACCCACACCCATCATACATGATATCAACATGAGATCACCAAGCTAAGGGAAGCACTGATTACATAAAAAGCAGCATGACCACACTCTGGCTTTATTTCAACTTCATCTATCCTTGGATGGCTGTCATACATGGCCTCATCTGTGTAGTGGAATAATCAATGTCTATTGAAGAAGAAACGTCTCCTCTTCTTTGAAGAGGAAAGGAGAGGAAATCAGCTTTTCACTGTGCAGTCCAGAACATCCCATTAAAATTTAACAGTGTTTTGCTCTGGTTATTTGAGCAGTCACGGCAAATAAAATAGCCCATTTCAACCAGTCCTTTTTGAGTTATGAATCAAAGAGTGCTTTTTTTTTCTTCTGAATTTCCACGGTTGGTCAGATCTTACAATATAATAAAATGCATCTTTTCACGCCTTTCTTGTTGTGTTTGATCGTCACAAAAGAGTCAATTTTGGCAGTATTCTTTAACATCTTGGGGGGCCAGTAACTTTTATCTGAGATGAAATAACACCAGGAAGGGAATTCTCTTTTCTGCATCACTTTTGTAATTATCATTCAACAAACATGTCATCCAATTATTGTTAAGTTTAATTCAGAATGAACCTCAGAATGACTCAGCCCCCACATCTCCAGTCAGCACCAGGTCCCCTCAGGGCTGCGTTCTCAGCCCCCTACTGTATGCCCTGCACACCTCTTGCTGTACACCAACTCACCCAGGCAACGTCATCGTCAAATACGCCAATCACACCACCATGGTTGTGTCTGATGGAGATGAGACAGTGTACAGGGCGGAGGCAGAGACTTTGTCCCGCTGGTGCTCAGAAAAGAACCTGAAGCTGAACATCCTTAAAACAAAACAACTCACAATGGACTTCAGGAGGCACAGACAGGTCCACTCCCCACTCGTTATAAATGGAGAATGGATGGAATATGTCTCCACCTTCAGGTTTCTGGGCACAAAAATCTCTGCTGATCTCCCCTGGACCCACAACACCCTTTTAAAGAAGGCCCAGACGGCTGCACTTCCTCCTTGTACTCAGGAAGAATAACCTGGACGAGAAGCTGTTGCTGGCCTTCTACCACTCCTCAGTGGAGAACGTGCTCTAGTACTGCCTGGGTATTTAGTACGCAGGGGCCACAACTGAGAACAGGAAGGCTGAGGGTAATTATCACCGCCAAAAAAATCATTGGCTGCCCTCTGCCAGCCCGGAGGCCATCCCCAGATCCTCTTGTCTAAGGAAAACCAGGGGTATCACAGGTAACCCCTTGCATCATCACCTGTTTGACCCGCAGCCCTCTGGTCAGTGCCTCAGGTCGATCTGGTCCTACACCTCCAGACCCACAAACAGCTTCTTCCCCTGGGCTATTTGGATCATCCCTGTCCACCCACCTCACCAATCTAAGGCCACTCACATATGCACTCTATTCAGACCTTTGCACTACTTTCAAGCACCTTGTTCTCCAGTGTGTGCCTCTCTCTTGTTTTCATATATATTCATCTAGTTTGTATTTATTTCTCCTGTTTGTTATTTATTCCTGCTATCTTACCATTTATATTTTATTCCTGCACAGTTGGTGTCGAGCACCCATAATTTCATTGTATATGTACAATGACCATAAAGGGCTATTCTATTCTAATTTATTCTATTCTATTCTAATTTATTCTATTCTATTCTATTGAATAGCCCCCTTTTCGTGCTTGAAATGCAGTTTCCATATTTCATTGCAGACTTGCAGACTCATATTCAAGACAAATATTTAAGTGTTTGTTCTTACAGTATATTCTGCAGCATCCACAATGCTCTAACGTATGAAGGGCAAATGTGTGTACCTGTCTGTGATTTTATGTGTGTGCTCTGGCCAGCAAAGGCAGTCATGTAAACAGAGTGTTTGGCTGGTCTTCAAAAGCTAGCAGATTTGGCTGAAGAATAGAGACCCCCTCTATATCTCACTGTGCCTACCTGTCTGTCTCATTCTTTGTTTTTCTGTCCTTACCTTTATCACCACTCCCCCTTTTTTCCTGCTGATTGGCTAATCTTTTGTACTCAGTAGCATCTGCTTCTCTGAAGTATGATATCTTCCACTTACTGTGCTCCATCAAAGATAATTCAAGTCTGCATTTCAAGCAAGCAATTACATAACATAGTTTACATTAAATTTGAAATTGAATTGCAAGACTATGTTTTTTCAAGAAAGTACAATTTCTTTCTCACACATCTGGCAGTAGTTTATTTTAAAAGCACCCATCCCCGTTTAAAAAAAAAACTAAAACAATAATATGTTTTAATATGATTTATTTTGCCTCCAGTCACTTTGCAGCACACAGGTTCACACTCATTTCTAACACAGCAGCATTCATACATGTGCAGCTTGCGTGCATATTTCAAAGCACTCAAGTGTGTAATTAGTGAGGCTGCTTCATTAGGAGATCACTACAATGAAAAACATTTTTTATTGTTGTTTTTTTTCCTTTTCATCTTTCTTTCTTTTTTCTGCTCAAATGCCTGCTTACTTTCTGCCTCATGTCACTGGGAATTGAAACTGTTGCTTAGCTCTCAAAGATTCCACACGAATTTTGATACAGGTAACATCAAGTTAGAAAACACATCTACAACTTCACACACAGGACTGCAAAGCAGGGAACATCTTTACTGCCACATCAGTATTGCCTCTGGTAACCACCAATCGTTATTGACTGGTTGCCAAATAGTTGCTGGCAATTGCTGGAATTATTTGATTCTTCACTGAAAAACTCCTTGTGATCGCTTTGCTCTCTGGCAGGTAGCTATGGTCACCTATAGTTTGCGTGGAAGACACTGACTTGTCGGTAAACTTTCTCAAACTACTAACAAGCGACAGAAAAATTGCAAAAATCTTTAACTTGTGACAAATGTATGTCCTTTTGCTTCCCTTTTAGCATATTTACAGAATTTGGACTTCTGATCAGATTCCTGAATATCTTAATAGGCAGCAGTTACTGGTCTTATTAGAAACAAAACCACAGCATCAAATCAATGGTGCATAGAACTACTCTAAGACTAAGCAGACTAACAAGAAATGCTTAGACAACAGAAAACCCTACAACACAAAGTGCCCCAAACATGCATGATTGGCATGGTTAACACAACAAGTGATAACCTTACTCATGAGCTCAATTTGGGGCTGTGCGATATGACGAAATATATCGGATGATGAAATGAAAACATCTATCATTTCAAATTGCATCCTGTCGGTTGTTTGTGGATTCCCAAAATACACTGTTTACGGCAATATTTTTTTATCGGGTCACAGAGAATACCAGCATAGCCAGTGAAGATGAGGCAGAACCAGGTAGCTCCAAACAGAAGGACCAGTCAAAACAAATTGAGGACCTTATCCCTAATGTCCATGCTACCTCTGTAGCATGGACATGCTGCAAATCGGTGCCCACCACGGATTTAAACACGGCAAACCTCTTCGAACTCCTACGCAAGAGTCACGTGAAACAGTATTGAGAGAGTTTACAGATGTTTACAGAGTTTACAGCAAAAAAGAGCTGTCCAGTGCTCAAAATAAACCTTAGACTCAAACGTTAGAACAAGCTTTTCCCCACAGCACGTTATGTAATAAATACTCACAAAGAAAATGGTGGCTGTTACAACTTATATTGAAAAAAATATAGTTTCATGCATTGGTCAAAACACTCGATTCCAGGTACACAACGCCAATGTAAAAACTATTCACATAAGTCGAGTTGCCCGAGATTCACAGAATTGACAGAAAACACACTATTTCGGGATATATATTGTTATCAGGATGAGTAATGTCTTATATAGGGATATGAGATTTTGATCATATCGAACAGCCCTAGCTCAAATGACCATCAGGTGTGGGCTGATGCATCGTCCTGCAGCTTTTCTGCAAAGGCCCGAATCCCCACAGCCAGATCACCACAAGATTTTACACCCTGAGACTTTATACACAACAAAAGGTTTAGGGGACCAAAATTTGTGTCATAGTCTATATCTAGAATAAAAACAAAGAGCATCCATAAGTTAGGAAGATGCCAGAGCTACAGCCACCCCAAAATAACAGGGTTTTGTGCATCTCACCCTATCCCTAGTAGCTTCCTCTATCACGTCATCTCGGTACATGCCCTTAAATCATTTAATCTGTTGTAGTAAATATAAATTTGTTCTTCGCTCTAAACTCTGTTATATTTACCTGAAGTGGTCGTTCATTGGGCATCTGCCACAATGACTGAGCCCAGCTTCACACCACCGCAGCTGCACCCAGCATGTCCATCTTTTTGTTCCATAACCACCTGCTCTACTCAGAGATCTCAACTCAGCACTAATATTTTCACCTGACCTCCACTTCCCACTTCTGCAACATTTAACAAACAATAAATATAAAAACAAACAAACAAAAAAACTGCTTCTTCTGCCTGGCTTTGAATTTGCTTTCACATTTATTCAGTTCTTAACAGAAAAAGCATATTCATGCCACCCCCCTTCAAATGTATAACAAACCACAACCCAGTAAATAAACAGATTCAGCATGTACAATAATAGGAGTCAGATTTTTACTGGCCTTTTTACAGCAAAAGTAAAATAAACAGTAATTTCTTTTGTAAGTATAGTATTTTACCAGTATCCTTCTTTTGCTGTTGCTGCCAGAACATTTCATGGTTTTATTTGTAAAACAGTCAGTTTTTTTTCCTGATTTCAGCTGATCTAGTGAACTAGCCTACTGTAAATTAAGTTTTTCATTAAACTGACCTCCAAGTGACCCATGCAGCTTGAGATTCCTCCACAAGCTGTGTTCTCATGCTTTGAATCTCTGTATCAAAAAATATCTTTATAATTAAGAAGGATTTAAAATCTTGTGATAAGGGAATCAAACTAATTACACTCCCTGTATTGTTCTCGCCATATCTATGTGTTTTATTTCTGTCTCTGTTAGCAGAAGTAAAGATTTTCCTCAGAGCTGCTCTCTCTCTCTCTGGCTCTTTGTGCCAGTGTGCCACAGAATGTGAATTAAAACACTTTGTGGTATCTGATTATTGTTTCACTTTCTGATGGCTCTACAACTGCTACTCTTTTTCTATTAGTGTTTTTTTAATCCTCCCTGTTGCATTCATGGACTGTCTGCTGTCTTAGCAGGGCTCCAATGTTGAGGGTGAATTGATGTTTGTTTTTTTTTAGATGTGTTTTGGTATAATAACATGGCATGTTAAATGTTCTGTGTTTTAAACATATTTTTCTAAAATGATGCAACTGCAGTGTCACTGAGAGCAAATTCAGTAACATCTAGCATTACTTCTGATTTCCTCAGGGGTCTGCTTTTTAGTGAAATCTTGTAAATATTTTAATGGGTTTTAATTGATGTCATAGCTGCCAGGCTCATTACAAATGGTATGCTCATACAATTTAGATGTTTTTACTGCCTTTACTCTCTCTCTACTTTAGGATTTGTTGCGGCAAGATTGCCAAATAAACAGCTGCTGCAGGAAGATGTTGGGTTTGTCACTATGAAACAACAGATTAAGGCATTACTAAGAAAGAGCTGTAACTTCCAATCCTTAAAACTCAGTTTACTGGAGGGAAGAACCAGGTTTTAACTCAAACCAAAATCTTTTCCTAATCCTATCCCGTACATGTAAGTGCCTGAACCTTACCGAAGGTTTAAAGGCTAAACTAATTTTCTAAAAGGTCCAAAGAGGATACAAATCATGGTTTCTTGCCTGATCCAATCTCAGTGGATTGTTAACATGAAGGTTTTATCAAAATTCATTCAAAACGTTTTAAGCTATACTTTATCTTTATAGACACAATGACTAACATGCACGTCCACAAATGTTTCCAAAAATATAACTTAGAGTTAACCAAGAAATACAATCTATAACTAGGACAGAAACAATTGCATAAAACTGTTAACACAACTTAAGCTCTTGGAAAGCATCTGCACAGACAGCATGCAAGCACAAAGTTAGCCAAGAACCCAGATTGATGATAAAGCTGAGTGAATGCCAACCACAGCCCAGCAGTCAGAGCCTGAAATTCAACAGGTAACAACTCCACAGATGAGCAGTCCAGTTTACAGCGCTGTAGCCTCTATTTCCACCTGAATATGTTTCTACAGTAGAATCACTGTGCTGTGACGATCGCTTACATTTTTATTGGGCTATATATATATATATATATATATATATATATATATATTAGGGGTGCAACAATACTCGTATCGATATTGAACCGTTCGATACAGTGCTTTCGGTTCGGTACGCATATGTATCAAACAATACAAATTTTTAAATTTATTTTATCAACTTTCCTTTGGATGATGCTGTCTGTGTTGAGTGCTCAGTGGATCTGCGCTCGACAGCGCAGCCTAGGCGGAGTAGTCGAACGCAGATTCACTGAGCGCAGGGCAAGCTAGCGAGACAGAAATTAAGCTCTCCTTGCAACATGGCAAATTGAACCTCCCCCACCCTCATTCAGATCTGGCTTTTGGAACTATTTTGGTTTTCATGTGACGTATGACCCTGAAGGTAAGCGCGTCATGGACAAAAGTAAAACAGTATGTCGGATGTGCCACGCAATGCTCAATTACCAGTGTTGGTCAAGTTACTTGAAAAAAGTAATCAGTAACTAATTACTATTACTTCCCCAAAAAAGTAATCCCATTACTTTACTGATTACTTATTTTCAAAAGTAATTAATTACTTAGTTACTTAGTTACTTTTTAAAAACACGATTTACAACCTGAATAGGTGATAAAGCGATAGATCTTTCAGCCCAATTCTACTTTTTCTGCATAATCATCATACAAAATGTAATCAAATGGAAAAGTCTCTTTTTAAAACTTGTTTTATTAGTTTTAATCTTTTAACTTTATGCATCAAGCAAAAATTTAATTATATGCAACATTCTCTGACTGGAAGAAATTAGTTTGACATTTAAACCTATTTTCTGCACATTCCAGCACATAAAATAAAATATTTTTTTGTGTTTACACTCAGTCTTTCAAATAGATGCAACTAAAACACAGCAGAAAATAAATAAAGTCAAAGACTAGCGGTCCTGTTGCTCTATTTTCACCTGTAAAGCAGGAGTGGGGTAGGCGGAGGGTTACCCTGGTGCAGGTTTGCAGCGGTCAGTGGAAGAATCCGCGAGTTTCTCTGTGAGTTTCCCATTACGTTGTAGCTACTCGCTGCTTGCTCGGAAGTTTAGGGGTTTTTTCGCTGTAAAAAGAAGTTTTCTTCCCACGCACAACGGACACTAATGTTTTTGTCACTTTTTATGGAATCAAACTCAAAGTAAGGTCAGTACTTCCACGCTTTAAACGCTGCACGCTCATACTCTCTCTGCACTCGATATATGATCCATTGTTGATCTGCACTCAGCTGTTGTCACGAACGTCGCACTCGTTTACGTCACTGTCATGAGACATTCTCGCAAAAAATCACGGTTTTAGTAATGCAGTAACGCAGCGTTCCTACGGGAAAGTAACGGTAATCTAATTACCATTTTTGCGATAGTAATCCCTTACTTTATGCGTTACTTGAAAAAAGTAATCAGATTACAGTAACGCGTTACAAGAAACACGTTACTGCCCATCTCTGTCAATTACATTGGTGGGAACTAGTGTGTTAGCGCAGTTAGCTCGTTAACGTGTTGATGCCGTCCAGCCCCACGCACAGGCCGATCCGCGGTAGCTCGTTAACGGAGATTTGCCGTGTTGTGGTGTTACCGTCATTTCAACGAGATTAACGCTGACAGCACTAGTGGGAACACAACGAATATGACTGCACATTTACTCCGACAGCATCCTAGCGCAAAGACAAGTGGAAGCAGACAAAAACAACAAGCAGGCATGCTACAAACTTTACCCGAGTCATTTAGACAGCTGTTAGCACATGATCCTCCTTATGGGGATCTGATATGTTTAATATGCTGCTGAGAGTATACCCCAGAATAAGCGTATAGTATAGCTTTTATTTTGGAAGGAGCCATTTCTCTGTAATAAACTCTCTTTTCCAAAGATGAGCAATTTCTCGATCAGATAGATTTTTTTTATTACTTTGTTGTTTCAGCAACATTAAATTTTAAAACTGTACTTTTGAGTTAAAATATATATTTATAATTTTAATAAATGACAAATTAAAAAGGCATGAACATTTTTTTTGTATCGAAAAAATATCGAACCGTGACACCAAACTATCGAACCGAACCGTGAATTTTGTGTATCATTGCACCCCTAATATATATATATATATATATATATATATATATATATACAAATGATGTGTGCTAAAAGACACCTTGTGTAAAATGGTGACATTCTGACATCCATCCAAACAAAGCAATACAGAATAATTTTTTTTTTTTGATTGAAAGATAATGTTCCATCACGAACAGGGATTTGTACAAGATGAAACATTCTTACAGAGTTACTTTTTTTGTAACATGTTGAGGTTTAGCACTACTGTTATAGTTTGCCCTCCTGAAAAGAAAAATGCTGGAGGTTGTCTTTGTAAGCCTTTTAAAAAAATTTTTAAACTTCTAATATTTGTGCATTCTCTTGCTTTGGACTTTTTCTTTGTAAGGTACATGTTCAGTTTGCTCCAGGCACTTTTTCTTTTTTTCAGCATTTCTTTTCTAGACCATGGTTTTTCTGTACTGTGTAGGTGAGACTATAAAGGGTTGTATGTTGGATTCATTTATTTCAACATTTTGGATTTTTTAAAAAATAATTTTGGATACTATACTGTGTTCTTCTCTTTTACCAGGTAGATTGAAGAGCATGTGGAGCAGAACCTTTATTAAAACATTTTAACTGACATTTTGAGTGAGTGGTCAGTAAGACTACAAAAGCACTATATAAATGCTATGCCATTTATTTCCTTTACATTCTAAAGAGACACTGTAATGGCCAACAATAGTTACTACCTTTTGTGGCAGATGGTTTCCCCTCTCTGAGCCTGGTTCTGCCTAAGCTTTCCTTTTTATTATTACCAAAGAACTTGCTCAGAGGGGAATTATTTGATTGTTGGCGTCTCTCTGTTTTGTGTGCATTAGTGTAGGGTCATTACCTTACAGTTTAAAAGATCACTGACCCATGGTAAGCAGAGTAAAAACTGGATATCCTGATAGACAGAAATCCTTATTCGATGGTTCTCACAGCCGTTGATGAAAATGAGGTTTTTGAAATTTTGAAATTGTCAAAAAAAAAAATGTAAAAGTCAGAAATCTTTGGATTGTAATGATATTGATATGATAGTGGTTAGAAAAGTCATTGAGGCTATTTTAAAACCATTTGCATACATCTGTAATTTATAATTTCAAACCGGTCTATTTCCAGACAGAAAGAAAAAAAGCCAAAGTTATACCTCCATACATATCTGGCAATAAACACCATTTCACAAACTACAGGTCTGTCTCTTTACTACCTCAATTCTCAAAAATTCTTGAAAAATTGTTTATAGATAAACATAAACTACTTACTGAGAGTCAATATGGGTTCAAATCAATCAGATTAACATCATTGGTACTGTTAGATTCAATAGAATACATCACAAATTCCATACACAAATATCAAAAAGTGGCTGGGTTATTCATAGACTTGAGAAAGGCATTTGACACTATAGATCATGATATATTAATAAGGAAACTGGAATGTTATGTGTCAGAGGGGTGGTTTTAAATTGAGTTCCGAGTTATTTAAGTGACAGGAAGCAGTTTGTGAAATTAAATGGTTGTTGCCCCTTATGTATGGACATTGCTTGTGGTATATCCCAGGGATCAGTTCTGGGCCCAAAATTCTTTAACTTATACATCAATGACATTTGTAAAGTGTCCAAAGTATTAAAAATGGTACTCTTTGCTGATGATACAAACATCTTCTGCTCTGGTGATGATCTGCAGCATTTATTGGATGAGATGACTAATGAAATAAGTAAAGTGAAGTTCTGGCTTGATAAAAGCAAATTATCATTACATTTGAATAAAACTGAAATTATGATTTAAGAACAAATGCAAAGATTCAAATAAATGGTGTTGATATTGAAAGAGTCAGTAAAAATCGATGTCTTGGGGTAATAATAGATGAGAAACTTAGGAAGAAAGAAGTTATAATTTAAGGGGTTTTTGTAACTTCAAAGCTGTGAATGTATGTATGACCAGAAAAAGCTTTTGTGTTTTTGTGCGTGCACTGTAGCTGTGGAACCGTTTGAGTATGGAGTTGAAGCAATGTCCAAACATAAAGCAGGTCAAAAAGAGTTATAAAGATATAATCTTCATGAGTTATAAAAAAAGGGGAAATTTTTAGGACATTTTATGATGTGATGTATATATTATATCAGAAATATGTTTGTCATTATTACTGCAGATTATATCAGTACGGAAGCTGATTAAATATTGACTGATAACTTATGGCAAAGAGGTGGGATTAAATAAGTGTGTACTTCTTCCCACTCTCTCTCAATACGTAACGGAATCAGAACAGTTGAAGCAATATTGAAATGTATTAGCTTTATTGTGTATAGCATTTTTTCTCTTCTTTTTTTGCTAAATGAACTTTGCATATTGTTTACATGATCAAAATAAATTAACAAACAAACAAAGTGTCTTAAACTGTTGTTGTGATTCAATTGAAATTGGTGTGAGTGGCAAATAAATTTGTCAGATGAAGAAGTGTGTCTTTCTTCATATACAACACAACACAGAATTAGAAATCCTACAAAAATTAGGCCCTGAAATCTCTGTACTGGTCTACCCAGAGAAACAAGTCTTGGTTGCTACTGCTACAGCACTTTAAAAATTGGTGCCATGAGCCTTTGACGGGTCAACTTGAGCTGACCACCCTTCATTGCTGAAGTGCAAGCCATAATATGATTTAGTGACTTTTTGTCTGCACAGATGAGAAAGGCTTTAAGTGAAAGACCTGGTATTTTCAGCTGGTTGATGAGTGCTGACTACCACAGTACATTTATACACAAAAGGTTTTTGGGGGGTGTTTGACTATATAATGTTCAGTTTCCTTATACTTTTAAAGAGACCATTCACCGACTGAATTATTGATCGGTAGGTGTTGATTGAGGGAGTTACCGTGAGTTGTTTTTTCCCTGTTTCTTGTAAAAACAAGTTAACTGTAATGTTGGAGTATTATATTCATTTTTGGAAGCATTATACAGCAAATATGATGTTCTGGTTCAAATCTGAATATGGGAAGAGAAAAGCTGAGCTAAGCCACAACATTTCCATTCTTCTGCTGAAGGAGGTAGACATGAAAGGTTTGATGATGATGGGGCCAGACTCCTGCTATTAAATGCAGGGATATTGCCAATGTGTTTCATCCAGAATATGTTGCAAACTGAGCTCGACATAGTCCTTATATGGGATGGCAGATAGCATGACTAATGCTAGTGCAGGGTCATCAGTCAATCAGTTGGCTGAATTTTCCCAGTTGATGAATCTATCAGAGCTTCTGGCCTATGACCAAACATCTTTTGTCACAGCTGATCAACCTCAGCATGCCTTCTACCTGATCAGTGTGGTACCCCTGTCTTTGATTGAAATTGAACCAAATGTATTCTAAAATCAATGTTCCATTCTGTTTTAGCTGAGATAAGTACTCTATCTCTGAGTTTGAGGAGTTGCAGAGTTAAAGTTAAAAAAAAAAAAAAAAGCCTGTAGTGCATCTCTTTACACAGTGCAACTTCAAATGTTTTCCAGCATATGGGGCCCTTGTAGCCTAGTGATTTTGTCGTCACAACATGGACATCTGCACAGATCCTTGTGTACACCCTCTGATGACAAAATTGGCATAAGTGAAATCTCTAGGCAAGTCTCTCATACTGACATATGCAAAAAGTATAACATCAACATGATGTGGGGAAATCGAGGTATGGGAATGTGGCACAACCCCCATATGCTGACTTTGCCTAAACTAAAGGTGCAATGTTCTGTCAGGACACCTCTGTGTCCTTTGGTTTGCTATCTTACAATATGCAATTATCAATCTGCGTCAAGCTATCCAGTACAACATGTTTAGGAAAGCCATGCTGAGCATGACAATAAATGACACAGATAGAAACAAAGAATTTACACAACCTCCAGGTCCTCATTTGCATAGCATACCTTCATTTTACAGTGTACCCCAAGCCCTACAGTCATTCCAAGCTGAACACAGCATCTGTCATAATGGAAACTGAGTAGTGTGCATGTTGTGCAACCTAAGTATGATTTATAAGGTTTTTCAAGTCTTTTTTCCTTTTTGTTGTTGAGCTCATGAATGTGGCTATATGGAAATGGTCTTGAAGCAGAGATGTAATTTATCAAAGTTATGTAGAGTCAGCTTTATATTAGACTGTTTTCTTTAAACCAAGTTAACAATAAACGAACAACACTGGTGTTTAATTTTCAATATTTTATAAAAACAAAATTAATAGCTACTTAATATCAAGCCTGGATCTAAGGTTATTAGCTGGGATTATCAGAAGGAACAAAGTCTGTCTGTCTGTCCATCCGTTAGTCAATCCATTTTCTGCCTCTTATCTGAGGCCAGGTTGCAGTCTAGGCAAATCTCCCTCTCCCACCTCCCACTTCTTCCAGTTCATCCAGAGGGATACCAAAGTATTCCCAAGCCAGCTGAGAGATAATCTATCAAGCATATCCTGGGTTTGTCCTGGGGCCTCCTCCTAGTAGATATGATATACCCACAACAGTTCATCCAAGAGCTGCCTAAGTGGCATCCTAGTCAGATACATAAACCACCTCGCCTGGCTCATTTTCGTATGGAGAACTAGCAGCTCTATCCGGATTCCTTTCCGAATGACTGAACTCTTATCTCGGAGGAAGCTTATTTCTACTGCTTGTATCCGCAATCTGATTTATTCAGTCACTACCCTCAGTTTGTCACTGTAGGTGAGGGTAGGAATGATTGGTAAGTTGACACCCAATTCTCTCTTGAAGTACACACCGGTGGAGTATCTGCTAACTGAAGATCTCAACTCTTCCCACAAAAGGCAGCCCTGGAGAAGTCTAACACCAATGGGGAAAGAGTGTGATGGAATGTAGGCCAATGTGATGATTTAATGTCAATTACATATTGACACTTTCAATTGTCTTTTTTTTTCTTTTTGCGGTTCTTACTAATCATTAGTCCCCCTGTGACACTCAGTGAACTGATTCCCCTTTTAGTCAAGAAACAAATCCATGACGGTAATGGAATGAACAGGGTTTGTTGGATTGTTGGTGTTTTCTCTCTAATATTGTAGAATCTTTACGTTACCATATATAGGACCTGGAGGCAAGTGTAGCTAGCTTTGATTTTTGATTTTATATACTGGTTTGTTTGTTTGTTTGTTTGCTTGTTTTAATCAATTTTAAATCATGCTTTTTATTTGTTTTTGTTTCTAATGTCTCTGTAAAGCACTTTGAATCACCTTGTTGTTGAATTGTGCTATACAAATAAACTTGCCTTGCCTTGCCTTGGTGCAATATAAATAAACAGAATTGATTCAACAGATTTCAAGATCTGAACCTAACCAATGTGTAATGAATGTTATGTACAGAGTACTTTACACAGTGCAAAAATCCTTGTAGAAGTACTCCCACTCTGCCTGCATTTAAATAGTAACGAATGAGGTCATCCCAGTCTGGTTTAACCCATGGTTGCATCTCTTTAGTCTTCTGGAGGCACTTAAAGATTAGAGCTGGATTAAAATTTATAGCCTGAGAGACTGAGCGGTTTTTGCATTGCTTAGTAACCAAAGAGTGTGAACCCCTTGGTTTAGTCATGGGGGAATTCTAAAAATATATCTTGACTCCCTGACTGAATTACTTGATTTCTTTCTCAGTAAAAGATGATGATTTTGTAAGAAGAGCTGCCGTGTTTAGGCCATTATGCTCAAGCAGCTCTTTGTTCTTCTTGTTCAGCAGTGAGGAGTTTGCTACTTTGCTCAGATATACAGGGAGTCCCCAGATACCCACTACTGCACACATACTATGCATTATGCAGGGCTCACTCTCTGGTTGCCCAAATTCAACTTGGAGACATCAAGGTCAAAGTTAATTCAGTGGTACATGCATACACATACTATCCTCATAGTTGCCGTTTGACAACAGGTTACTGAAAACCAATCTATCATTATTATTTCTTACTTTTTTCTTTGAGTGAAAATCATGAAAATCATGCATCGGATTTTCAGAATATGTTCTTGTTTGTCTGGGCCTGATGGTAAAGCCTAATTCTCAGATTGCTGGCAGAAAACATTTACCATAACACCCTGTAGACTTTAGAGACCTGTAGACTTTAGAGACCTATATGTTGTGTTTTGCTTTTGTTAGTTTGTAAAATTGTCCTTTAACTTGTAGCCCAGCCTACACTCGTGTATACATCCTGTAAAACATATGTGCATCATACATTGGAGGCAAATGTCTGTGGTTGAATTACACTTTTATAAATTGAATATAACTGTTCAACACAGACAAACAATGTCTTTGAATTATTTGTTAAAGAGGAAATCCCACCTCCCCCATACATGTTGGCACAATGAGAGAGTGCTATGGGTTTTAAAGTGCAGCTTCATCTACTTTGTAGCTTGAAGTTGCTGTTTTTTCTGCCGACTCATCTAATTTATATTTGACATCATGAGATAAATATGAGGGTAAAAAGTTTAGCGAGACAGAGGTGAACGAGGGAATGTGATAAAGCGTGCGAGAGAGAAAGGTTTCTTAGCAGCTGGTTTTGTGTAAGCGGTGCAGCATTTGTGGGGCACATTCACCCAAGTTCACCCATATTTCAGATCCCTTTGCCTAATGTTTCACTCCCTCTGTTCTCTTCTGCATTTTTTTTTTTTGTCGCATCACTTTTGTCACTTTGTCTTTTTTTTCTTCATTTCTCATGTCTCTTTGCCTCACCCGTCTTCTCCTTACTAATACTTTCTTTTGGTAAATCTTTCATCCCTAATGTCAGCTACACAAAGTTCTTTGAGGCCAGAGAGACTCAGCTCACACTTAGAATGTACTTGCACAGAGTTCCACAAATGGTACAGTATGTAGCAACTACAATGTTAGCGTTCACTAGATGTAGTAGAAAGACATATGTTATACATACTGTAAGGCAGTGCCTTCAAATGCACAGTACCACCAAAGCAGCATTTCAAGTACTTTTCCAAATCCAAGTATTAAAAAAAGTCCTCAAATAGACTGAAAGTAGTCTGCATTCTTACAAAGCACATTTTTGGAATGATTTCACTTTCTTTGCACAGTGGTTTCTCTGCCAGCCTATTTAGTGAGGAGTTATAAAACTTTGTCTGCTTGTAAGAGAAACACTGGCTATGCCTTGTTTCTACTGAAGGTTGCATCAACTGATATAAATACATTCAAGTTCAATTCAATGCCATACTTTATAGGAGACAGAATGAGAACCTGAAGCTATTATCCAAATTATTAGCTTTAAAAAAAAATCTGTAACAGAAATCCTGAGAACAGACTGTTCTGATAAAAATGTACAGATTTTAACCCTCTAAGACCCGGATTCTTCCATGGCATGCATTTTTAATTTCTCTTTGATATTTGGGCTGATTGGGACCTGATGAATGTAAAAACAAAGAATTACCAGATTTATTTATTTTTTTAACCTAATTTTTTGTTTCTAAGAAAAATTAGATCCACATATGAGGATATTCGTTTAAAATTTTGATAGAACAGTAGCAGTATAATGTCCTCGTAAGTGGATATCAGGCCCTTGTAGAGCAAAATTGAGTATTTTGGTCTAAATAACCCAAAATGTGATGTCCACATATGTGGACGCCAGATCCTAGGAGGTTAAACAAGTACTGTGCCAAAGCGAGTAAAGAAGGCGACAGATAAGGATGAAGGATTTTAATGGCAGGCAAAAAACTGTAGTGGAGAGGGAAATAGAGAGGACACAGCCTTACTTAAGAACAATTTAGTGTGCAGTGGTGTACCAGCTGGGTTATTATCAAATAATTTGCAAGCTACCTCCTCTTGCACAGCCTTTTAAAATTTGTATGAAGGCTGAATAAATTACATTTCTTATAGTTTAGTTAGATAATGTCTCAGTATGTAACAGCTTTACTCTTTTGAAGGCTGCAAAAGATAATGTGCATGCCTTTCTCCTATACATATTACATAAATACAATAATACATTTCTATTAGCTGTATTTTGAATATACTGGTTCTGGACAGAATTTTACATTTAAATCTTCTCCCAATGTTGGCGCAGTCTCCTCAGTATTGTCAGTTTCCAGGCTGCATGGACAGGGGGAGGAGCAAATTGGTATCACTTTCAGCTTAGTCAAACATACAGGTTTGTAATGCTGAATATAGAATGTAGGAGTTGCATTAAGCTGTAGAAGAAAAAAATAAAATGGGGTGTCAGTTACTACTACAAAAGGTAAATGGTCTACAGTTAAAGAGCTTGGATTGGGTTTCTCATGCACCATGAACATGCACATATACTAACACAACATCAGCACACAAGATCTAAGCCTGGACTATTGGGCATAACTTAGTGTTCAGTTATTTACCCCAGAGGCAGGCTATGAAGGCAAATTTAATGTTTAAAGTTTGGAGATTTTAAATTAAATTCTTTTGATCTGAAACATCTGTTTTGGTCTGAGTGCATAAACATTGTCTAATAAGTATGTGTCAGTTAGATATCCACAATACTGCTGAAGCCAAAGCTATACAGTATCAGGGCAATGTGAAGACTAAAACAATAGTTTATCAACTCAAGGTCTACAGAATGGCATTTTGTTTACTCTGTCTTGAAACTGATGGGACTCTACGTGGGGACTGTGGGCACTCACAATAACAAACCTGCCAGAACCCTACTTTCTAAATGATTTATTTCCATGAGTCTTCAAAACAAGTCTTCGTAGAAATCAAAACAACTCTGGCTTAATAGGATGTGTGGAAACTGTTCTGGGAGAGACACTGATTAATAAGGCAAAAAGCACAAATGACAGAGGTGACTTTTTTTGAGAACAATTAAGTCATAAAATTTTACTTTGTTTTTCGTGGGATTTTGTAAAAATGCAGACTGACAGACATAGTAACAAAGTTATGTTTCTGACATTTATTGACTGCTTAGTTCGTATTGGATCAACATTAATTGACCTTAATCTCAAAATCCTGTTAGGAAATTTTTGACATTAAAAGTGGATTAAACTCATACTTAAGCAGTTTGATCAGTTTTAAACACCCATCCTATAAAAGTTTGCTTTTGAAGTTTCATATTGTCATCATTAATCTACAAAAATGGCAATAACCTGAAATTGTTATGACTGGTAAGTTATCTGTTGTAATAGTGTCTTTGGCAACAGGAAAGAACTCACGCACACTTTCAGACAATACCCCAGCTGGTTAGTCCTCATCATTAAAATGCACGAAATGCAAAGATGCAAAAAACAAAAACAAAAAACAACAACAACTTTACTTTTGAAAGACTAATCTTTTTTGCTTGAGGCATAATGTGTAAGCCTCAGCTTGCACATTGTGGTAAGGCATATATTTAAGACTCACTGGACAAGATCCTTTTTAAACAAAAAAACCCCCCAAAAAAACAAGTCAGCTCAAAGTACTACATTTTGCAGAGAAAGCATATTGCCACATGGCATAAATCATCAACTAGCCTACAGCTAGTTGAAAAAAATAAAAAGATTCCCGTGGCAGTTAATTTTACATGGCAAAATTGCTAATCAATAATTATCCAGTGCCATGCTACAATGAAAACTTTGACAAGCTTTGCAACAGTCAAGTGTATTGTGGCTTAGGACCACAAATTACAGGGGTCACTTGGCTTGTTCCTCTTCTTTTTTCAGCAGCAACCTATAGGGGTCGCAACAGTAGATTAGCTGCTTTCTGACACACCAACCCTCTGCATGTCCTCCTTCACTACATCCATGAATCTTATCTGTGGTCTTATCCTTTTCGTTCTGACTGGCAGCTCCTCCTTCAACATCCATCCATCCAACCATCCATCCATTTCTACTTTTCCAGGGCCAGGTCGCGAGGGCAGCAGCCTAAGCAGAGAAGCCCAGACCTCCTTCTCTCCGACCATCTCCTCCAGCCTTCCTGGGGGAATACCAAGGCTTTCCATGGCCAGCCGAGAGATATAATCGCTCCAGCCTATCCTTGGTCTGCCCGGAACACCTGACCAAGGAGATGCCCAGGAGGCATCTTAGTCAAAAGCCTGAACCACCTCATCTGGCTCCTTTCGATGTAAATGGTAAATTCACACACTGGTGGAGGCACCACAGCTGCCCTGGGGCAGACTGACAGAAGCGAGGCTGCCATATTGCGCCATCCGCATTCTGGCCAACACCAGTAGGCGGTGGGTGAAGTATCTTGCCCAAGAACACAACGACCGAGACTGTCCGAGCCGGGGCTCGAACCGGGAACCTTCCGATTACAAGGCGAACTCCCAACTCTTGAGCCACGATCGCCCAGATGTAGAAGAGAAGCAGCTCTACTCTGAGCCCCTCACGGATGGCCGAACTCCTCACCTTATCTCTAAGGGAGAGGCAAGCCACCCTTCGGAGGAAGCTCATGTCTACCACTTGTATCTGTAATTTCATTGTTTCAGTCAATCCCCAAAGCTCATGACCATAATTTTCTGATCTGCTAGTCTCTTAGAAGACAAAAGAAAGAGTTATCAGAATCAGAATCAGAATCCTTTATTAATCCCAAAGGAAATTAGGGTTACAGCAGGCAGCACGCTAATGTCGCATGCGCACTTACAAAGGAACCTTCTGACCAACTTTACACAAACATCACATTGGGGACACATGTCAGAAGGTAGGCTGATAGGAAAAAAACAACAAAAATACATAACATGAGATAAGAGGAGGAGAAAAAAAACTCCACTCAGACTGAGCTCCTAGTGGGAGAACAGTTTGATAACAGAAAAAACACCTCAGCACAAAAAGCACATGACTATCAATACACCATAGAAACACAAGACAAGCAACAGGGGCGGGTAAGGGTAAGAGAGAGCCGGTGTAGACAGCGCATCCGGTCCTGCAGCATGTCTGCGCTGGTCCAGTTGACTGCCATCTTCCCCGGTAGGGCACAAGCATCGAAGGCGTTTGGAAAGGGAGGGGGGATCAGTGTGTGCATATCAGTGTATGTGTGTGTGTGTGTGTCCAGAGTTCAGCTGAGACAGTGTCCTTCGCCCCGCCAGGCTAAGTAAACAGTCTTCCAGCCAACCCAGGTGGACTTGCATGGAATGGGGGGGACAGTCTAAACACAGTCATTATCAGGGTGTTTTGTTCAGCTCCAGCCTTGAGGCCGCAGCTGGCGCCGAAGGGGTCTCCGCATGAAGTGATGATGGTTTTTACTTTAGTGCGAACAACTCATATGAATTTCAAAGCTGTTCTAACAGTCCAACACTGGTCTCTCAATCTCCCATTGGAGAGCCGTAAGCTTTCTATGATGTTATCCAAACTTACGTTCCGTGATGTTGTCATTCTTTTTGCTCAAAGAGCAGGTTCTGAAAACTCACGACCGCAGTGCACTTCCCCAAGATGTGATCGAATTTGCGCTCAAAGGTGTTATTCGAGCTAGCCCCTCCAGGTGTAATCCAGTTTTTCACTCAGAGGCCTTGTTCTGAGTATTCACGGCAGCCGTGCGTTCTCCAAGATCTTCTCCGTGCTGCACTCAATGAGCCCATTTTGAGAAACTCACGCCTCGTCCCATCATTTCAATCCCAGATGGCAGCCTTGTGGGGGTTTGAACAGCTGGTTCCGCTTCCTTACTTCTTCGATAAGCCAGGGCCAAGCCAGCTCCGATCAGCAAGAACCCTGTTATCATGGTTCCGAATAGGTAGATATCTTCAGCAGTCAGGCTCACCCGAGCCCAGACTTCTCGTTGAGAAGGGGTGTCAATTGCATTCAGAGACCAGTTGATCAAATCCATAATTCCTATATGAGAGGAAGAGCTGTCAGACAGCAAGCTAACTTGTGGATCCTAGAATTTCTAAGTTCCTTGTTTGGATTTAGACTTTTATGATATGCACTGAGCATTGATTCTCCACCAACTCTTTTCAACCCCTTTATACCATTGCTGCTGCTACTCATTAAATTTAGTAATTTATCTCCCATAGTATGTGTTCTGTCCCTATGCTCTATTTTTCCTTTTGTCTTTCCTCTCACTCCACATCCAATAATGGCAAATGCGTTTGCTGGAGGTTTCTTCCTGTTAAAAGGGAGTTTGTCTTTGCCACCATCAAAGTGCTTGGTCTCTAGAACACTGTTGAGTCTTTACCTTGCAGTATAAAATGTCTTAAGGCAATTATTTTTGACTGCTTTTTGGCAATATAAATAAACCTGAAATTAAACTGAATTATATTTAATCTGTCAACCTGTACAAACAAAAAGGGGCTCCAACCCAGTGCCTGATGTAATCACCCTCCCACCTTGAACACATCTGTCACTCCTGCACACCTCACCACTGTCTTGTTGTCCTCAAACATTTCTCACATACTGCCACTTCTGATTTCCTCACACAAGACAACAATTTCTGTCGTCGTTGTATATTTCTTATACATCCACAGACACAGTACCTCCTTCAAACCCTTTCTATTCTTCTCCATCAATTCTTTCAAAGCAAACATTTTCACCACCTTTCTTAACCTAGCTATTGCACATTGTAATAAACAGTAAGTTTAAGTTCATAAAACAATCAGACCGTACCAGCATGCAAGCTAATACACACATCCCATGTGATAATGGCATTACATCTGATCATCGGATGCCTTTGAAACACAAGCTTGTCACTTGTTGTTTAATAATGTTTTCCAGCCTGTCACTTATTGTGGTCAGATTTCCTAATAGTCTGCACCAGCGCAAATACTGTATTTTTCAGGCCATAAGGCGCACCGGGTTATAAGGTGGACTGTTGATGAACGGGTCTGTTTTAATACACGAGGCATCGGATTATAAAGCGGATTAAGCGAAACAAAACAGTCAGATAAATTTTACTCCTCTCATTCTTCTTGCTTCCTAATTCCGTACCATTGATTCATTAATGTTGAAGTCTCTCACAGCTGCTCTTTTCCCATGTTGCAGTATATTAATGACTAACCTCGGATTAGTTAGTCATTAACCTTCAATTGTTCCACTTTATCAAGTGGAAAAATGTTAGTGTTCATCCTCCAGCTTCACTGTGTTTACGTTATACTAACATAGCTGTGCTAGCGATCATGTAGCACATCATTATATACCAGTTAGTCTAATTCAGTCACCCTACAAAAGTCATTGCTGTTTATTTTTCTGTCTTCATTTATGTTGGAAGTGATAGCAGAGCTGTACGTTTTAATTTTTTCAGAAATCTCTCAGTCAGAACATTGTATGTCATGTTTAGGTGGAAACTAGCGAGCTAACTTCTTGCTGACTTCTAACTCTGTTAAATTTAATAAATTCGGCTTTCATGGATGCCTGGATGTTAAACTTCATTGTTACACCTGGTGAAGCAGCAACGCTGATCATTTTATTAAAGATGGAAGAATTTAGACAGTTTTTAACTCTCAGTGATGCCACAGTGTTTGTTTGACTTTGGGACCTGAAACGGACAGAGTTTTGGACCCAGATTACTCCGCGAGGCTCCTGACTATGGTAGTTGTAATGCTCAGACAATCCATCAAGCGGTGCAGCTTTGTAGCTTACCAAAGTCACACTAAAACATTTTTTGACAGATTTTTGAGCGCCGTGTACCACATAAAATTGGTTCAAGGTCAGTAAGCACAACCAGAATTCATACATAAGGCGTACCGGATTAGAAAGCTGGATTTTGTCAATTTTTGAGAGAATTAAAGGATTTTAAGTCCGCCTTATAGTCCAAAAAATATGGTACCTCCTTAACTTTAACTTAACTTTAACACTTTTACTCTTTTACTTAGTTATTTCATTTACTTGTTTACTTACTTAGTTAAAATTTTTAGGGTTAGAAAGCTACAGTCTGGATTCAATGCCGAGAGAGAATGGTTGTTATAATTGCTTTGGTGTCCTGTAAATGTTAACTGAGTCTTATTCTTGAATATTTAGACTTGATTCCTACATATTTTACTTCCTTCATAATCAGAGATGGGCAGTAACACACTACAAGTGACTTGTTACTGTAATCCAATTACTTTTTTACAAGTAACGAGTAAAGTAAGGGATTACTATTGCAAAAAAGTAATTAGATTACTGCTACTTTCCCATAAGCGTGCTGCGTTATTCCATTACTAAACCGTGATTTTGTTTCTGAGAGCGTCTCATGACAATGACGTACGAGCGTGCGACATCCATGACAGCAGCAGACATGTGTAGATCAACAATGGATAATATGGAGTGCGGGAGAGCGTACGACCATGCAGCGTTCAAAGCTTGGAAGTACTGACATTACTTTGAGTTTGATAAAAAGTGACAAAAACATTTGTGTCCGCTGTACACTCTGCGTGGGAAGAAAACATTTTTCCACAGCGAAAAATTAAACTTCAAAGTTTGAGCAAGCACCTAGCACGCTGCCACAGGAAAGTGAAAGAGAAACCCACGGATCCCCCCCACTGACATGACAGCAGCAAAATCACTTCATACAGTGAGTGAAGTGTTTTGAATCCTCAACAGTTTATAACAGAAAGGTTCACATTAATATAAAAAAATCTGTTTCTCTTTTAATGCTTTCCATTGATCTGAATTGCCATGCTCTTTCTAGAGAGAAACACACACATATAATCTGTGCTTGTATTGCATTATTTTAGTTAAAAGATTACTCATTCTCTCATCAGGTCTGTTTGCTCATAAGTGTAGTGATTTACACATTCACCTAAAAAAAATCCCCAGCTTGATCCTGGGGGGAGGCACAAATCTCTATATGGTTGGCATCTGGTGTTGAAAAAATGAGTTTCCAAACTGAACATGTAACCTCTTCGAAATAAAGAAGTAGCTGAAAGTAGCTTTAGTAGTGAAATGAACTGGCTTAGTCTTTGTTTACAAATGAAAGCACTGTTAGCAGATCACCAGCAGAACTTTCCACTCTCATTGGTGGATTTTTGCGACTGCCACCTCAGGCTAATTTTCCCCTAATTTGGCCCCTAATGTGCATGTCCAATTGTCACTCTTATAATATACCTTGTTAAATATGTATCTGCAGGTGTTGTGTTTGTTAAGAAAATCCCTGGAGCAGCTAATGATTAAAGGCATTTTGTATAAGCACACTGTGACACATTACTGAAGACTGTTTCATGTTGATTATAGTAGAATAATTCCCAAGAGAAGTAATCTGACTTTGAGAGTGTGTCAACATATATACTAAATCTTGCTGTTGGTATGTGCACTGGCCTTTGTGTGAGCATTTCCATGTTTATTCACATGTATGGGATTGTAGATGCACCATTCAGATGACTAATTTGCCAGCTGGCTGTGCTGTCCTTCAGCCAATTCACCAATCATGACTGACATTTAACACTAGTGTGACTGCATCATTGGTCACTTGACAGCTTGGTGATTGGCTATTGTCCACATAAAACCAATGATGATTGGATTTTTGTGTGTGTGTCTGTTTGTGTTTGTGTGTAACCACGGAAAATGTATTCAAACCTATCTAGCAAGAGGAAAATAATTCATGTGATCAAGCAAAAGCCAACAGATGAAAGTGATGAAGCATTTATTGAGCTTTGGGAAACTACTGACACACATGTTACATGATAAAAGTTTTGACTGTGACTTTAGTGTTACTGAATTTGATTGGCTGTCTTTCTTCTTATCCAGTATTTCCAATTTACAAATCTCTCAGCACCATTGCAGATGTAATTTCTGCACCCTAAAAACACTTTTTGTAACTTGCGGCCTGGCTGAGTGTTGGTAGATTACTTAGATATAGGATGTAGTTATATGAAAAGTTACTGATGGTCAGCACTGAAGTAAAATGTTTATCTTTGTTCTTCTGGACATCCAGTAGATATAAAACAACTACATAACTATGTAATTATAACTTAATTAATCAGCAAATTGTAAAAGGGCTGTGTAAATGAAGAAACATGTCAAAATAACTTGCAAAGTTTCTTCAGTTCTAAGGTCAAATGGTGGGGAGTCCCAGATTTAAACCTAGTGGGAGTATCCCACCACAGAGGGACAAAAGGACCCCCTGATGATCCTCTAATCGCCTGAGTCAAGGTGTGAAACTGGGTGTGGGTCCCAATCAGCCAGGGTTTCGGGTGAGCTCATTGTGAAACCTGGCCCCACCTAATCATGCGAATTCCTGAGGTCAGATGGCCCAGGATGTGAGTGGGCGTTAAGGCGTCTGGGGAGGGAACTCAAAACTGGATTATAGATGGCAGACAGTTGGTGTCGTAAACCACCGCCTCTGTTCAAAGATGGTCGCTCACAGTGGACATAGGTGACTTCTTTCACTCCTCTTTCAAACCATCTGTCCTCTCTGTCCAAAATGTGAACATTGGCATCCTCGAAAGAGTGTCCTTTATCCTTAAGATGCAGATGGACTGCTGAGTCTTGTCCTGTGGAGGTGGCTCTTCTATGTTGTGCCATGCACTTGTGAAGTGGCTGTTTGGTCTCTCCAATGTAGAGGTCTGGGCATTCCTCGCTGCACTGTACAACATACACCACATTGTTAAGTTTGTGTTTTGGAGTTTTGTCTTTCGGGTGAACCAGTTTTTGTCTGAGCGTGTTGCTGGGTCTGAAATGCACCGGGATGTCATGCTTGGAGAAAACTCTCCTAAGTTTTTCTGATACACCGGCTACATAGGGGATGACAATGTTGTTGCATCTGTCCTTCTTATCCTCCCTCGCTGGTGTCTGATCTTCTTTTCTGTGCCTCTTTGCTGACTTTATGAACGCCCAATTAGGATAACCGCATGTTTTGAGTGCTTCCTTTACATGTGTGTGTTCCTTCTCTTTTCCTTCAAGCTTAGAGGGAACATGTTCTGCCCGGTGGTTTAGGGTCCTAATTACTCCAAGTTTGTGTTCCAGAGGGTGATGGGAGTCAAAGAGGAGGTACTGGCCGTGTGTGTGGGCTTCCGGTAAAGCCCACACACACGGCCAGTACCTCTTCCTCCAGGACTGTATGCTCGCTATGTCCTCGCTACACTGTATGCTGTACAGTGTAGCGAGGAATGCCCAGACCTCTACATTGGAGAGACCAAACAGCCACTTCACAAGCGCATGGCACAACATAGAAGAGCCACCTCCACAGGACAAGACTCAGCAGTCCATCTGCATCTTAAGGATAAAGGACACTCTTTCGAGGATGCCAATGTTCACATTTTGGACAGAGAGGACAGATGGTTTGAAAGAGGAGTGAAAGACACCATCTATGTCCACTGTGAGCGACCATCTTTGAACAGAGGCGGTGGTTTACGACACCAACTGTTTGCCATCTATAATCCAGTTTTGAGTTCCCTCCCCAGACGCCTTAACGCCCACTCACATCCTGGGCCATCTGACCTCAGGAATTCACATGATAAGTTGGGGCCAGGTTTCACAATGAGCTCACCCGAAACCCTGGCTGATTGGGACCCACACCCATTTTCACACCTTGGCTCAGGCGATTAGAGGATCATCAGGGGGTCCTTTTGTCCCTCTTTGGGGGGAAACTCCCACTAGGTTTAAATCTGGGACTCCCCACCATTTGACCTTAGAACTGAAGAAGCTTCTCAGATGAGAGGTGAAACGTCTTCAAGCAACTTAAAGAAGTCCAGACGCTTTTCTTTGCAAGCTCCTTTGACTACGATGACCTGGATGACTGAGAACCTTCACAGACATGTAAAAATAACATATGAAATAAATTGCAGTAAAAAATGCTATGAATAATTATTTCCTGTTTAATACTTTGCAGCAGCACAACTGCACATACTATTTATTCTGTGTATTGTAAAAGTTGTAAATCACATGACTTTCACAAGAGACTAACGCAGAAGATTGTCTGGTACCATCTTTTTAGTTTCAAAATATTTTTTGAGTTATAAATTTTGTTTTCACTGAGTTTTTTTGTACTTTTGTCACATGTTGTTGTGTTAAGTTAAAAGTATTTAGACGTCAGTTTAGAACTAACGCTCTCACGATGTTAAGGGTTTTACAAGCTTCTCTTTAATTTTCTGAGTAACCAGGTTGACTAGTCCTACCCCATCTATGACATGATTAGTTGTTTAAAATAGGCTCAAAGTATGAAAGTAGCAAAAATAAGGCAACACAAATTTATTGTGATACATCACAAGCACATGTAATTCAGGAGAAAATATGTTTGTCTTGAAAAGTAATTGAGAATTTAGTTTTTTTGGAGACAGAGCAGGAATTTGACATTTCTGAGAGATATTTCAGTCTATTACCTCTTCTTATTCTGGAGAGCACTTGAGTCTGGTAATATTCATCCACATCTATCCATCTAACATATTTTCTCACTCTCTGTCCCTCTCCCATCTGTGCATGAGGATCTAAATCTGTTTACAGCCACTGTTCTTTTTTCAGTCATCTCTCCCTCTATCCCTCGTTTCCCTATGCAATCTGTCCAGGGCTTCAAATTTGTTTACATTCTTCTGTCTTTTCATCTTTGCATGCATGGAGGAATATACCTAATGGGTATCCCTTTCTTAGTTTGATTTCTTTCTGTCCTACTAAAACAAAGAGAGAGAGAGACCCATGCTCATACCTGGTTTATGTTTAAGGGACACAAGCAATGTCTTTCACATACTACTATGTGGTCATGGCGTGCAGAATACGGACACATACACATGCAGATAGAACAACACCAGACTGCATGTGGACAAGTGGCTGAATCTTCCTGACAGGCCTGTCTGTGGGGGAAATAAAAGAGAGGGTGGCAGCAGAGATGGAATGGATTCAATGAGAGAGAAAAAGAGGGGAGTAGACATGATAGAGTGAAAGATGGCAAAAAAGAGATGGGCGGTGAGAGTGACAAAAAGAGGCAAAGGGGAAGGGAGAAAGAAAGGCAGAGACACATGAGGGAAAGAGAGTTGCTGTTGGCAGACAGCAGCTGGAGGGATGATAAACTCAGCTGACACTTCATTTCATTTCACCACAGAGTGGCAGGACAGAGGGAGGAAGGGTGGGATAGAAAAGGAAAGAAAAGGACATGTGGTCAAGAAAGAGAAACATCAGTGTTAGGGCAACATAAGGGGACAGCAGGGTGGAATGGAAGAAGACGGGATGACTTGTGGATGGAGGCACTGTGATGCAATGGATAGTGTAACTCAAAAAAAGATTGTTTCTTCTTCCTCCTCATCGTCCAAAGACATGCAAACTAGGTTAACTAATGACTTTAAATTTAACTGTGTGCTAGATACAGTGATTAAAGTGCAAAATACAGAATAAAATAATGTAATGTTTGGACCACTGTGGATTGTCTAGCCTGCTTTGAGTGGTCAGTAAGACTTGAAAAGTGTTAAAAAATGTCCATATCCACAGGATGAAGAGATTGTGGTAGATCAGAGGCGAAGGAAAAGTTTGGTGAAAGCTGATGGCAAAATTAAGTAGAGAAAAGGGCATGATGGGAAACTGCATGTTGGAAGAAGTTGGTTAATAGAAAGGCAGAAAGAGGGGCACAAAAAAGATATATTTTATATCTACCAAGAGTTATAAAAGAGAGTGTTTTGTGTCTATCTATCTATCTATCTATCTATCTATCTACAGTGTTGGGAAGGTGACTTTTAAAATGTATTCCATTACAGAATACACAATACATGCCCCAAAATGTATTCTGTAACGTATTCCGTTACGTTACTCAATGAGAGTAACATATTCTGAATACTTTGGATTACTTAATATATTATCATGCTGTTTACAACTACATGAATGCACTATTGCTGTGATTTATTACTGTTACTGAAGGTCCGCGGCTCCGAACCGTAGTAAAGGGACCTCTGGCTAATATGTTGGGTTCTGTGTCGGGCTCGTAGCCGAAAAATAGCTTTACTTTGTTGTCTGGGTCAACTTTGCTAGTGAGAGACAGAGAGAGGCGTTGAAAGGCTGCTCCAACGGAACTTATTGTTTTTGGAGGAAAACAAGTCTTAATAGCTTACTTACAACTGGGCTTGCCAGGCTCTCTTCTTGGCTGCAGTTGTTATTATTGTATTAAATGCTTCCAGCTTCTGTTTTTGCTCGATGACAGCTCGTACTTTTCCTTTTTCTCCCTCCCTCGCTCACAGACACATAATGTGTATGGCAGTCCATTCTCCCTGCAGCACGGACTACACTGCCTATGATGCTACATTCTTTAGAGCTATACCGGTAGCATTCTGCCTATTAGCTTAGCACAACAACAACAAAAAGTCGCTCTCTCACCCAGGAAACACGCAGAGAGAGAGTGTCACCCTGTAACCATGGCAACCGTAACGCTGCCGCCTGGAACAACAGAACGTAGCTGTCAAACAAAACCCAAACAGTCCTGACCCGCGACAATATAAAACAGGGAAGTACCGCCGTGTAATCCATTTATTTCAACAAAGTAACTGTATTCTAAATACCACCTTTTTAAACGGTAACTGTACTCATATTTTGTATTTTAAATACGTAACGGCGGTACATGTATTCCGTTACTCCCCAACACTATCTATCTATCTATCTATCTATCTATCTATCATACCCATTGATCCTAGATCAACAGACCCTAAGAGCCATCAGCCATCCACACCACTTAGACCTAGAGCAATAACATTGGAATGTCATTTTAAATGGAGAAGTGAAGTCAGGTGGTAAGAAAGAGAGGGAAGGCAGTCAGAACTGATTGCACTAAAAGAAGGCACCATTGCAGGCATAGAGAACAGCTACAATATCTTGGAATCCAACAGACAAGTGGGAACCATGAGGACTTCACTAGGAAAACAAAAACAAAAAAACCCCCAAATACCTCCAAAGTAAGGCAAGTCCTGAAGAGTCAGCTGAATCTGGGCAATCAACAGCTGGAGAAGAAAAACAGGATTTGAAGTTTCTGTTATTTCTATCTTTCCTAACTTCTCTTTGTTTGAGACGTAGCTGACTGAATACAGCGTTATCATGGAATGTCAAGTTGTAAGAAACTCAATAACAGAGGTCTGCAAAAAGAGTTTATAAAAAAAGATACAGATTGTAAACAGTCTTTCATTTGCACCAAGTCCTTTGCTAAGCAACAGAATATACCTATTTTTAAAGCTGGTGTCAAACCAGCAGAGTGCATGATTTGAAATGAATCGCTACAGAACACCATTGAGAACAGATAACCACACAATGTTTTATATAAATTAATTAAATGCCATACAGCAACAATGAGTCTATGCCCAGAAACTTTATTGCAAAACCCAGCTAGACCAAGCATGGTCCAGACCAAATCTGAAGCCAATATTTTATTGACGCTCCACATTGCTGAAACTTAAACAAATATACACTCACTGAACAACTTGCTACTGTTTTTGGCTGCAGAACCTCCTTAAGTTTATGTGACATAGACTTGACACGCTGGTGAAAACATTCCTCAGAGACTGTGATCCATGTTGACATGACAGCATCACACCGTCACTGCAGATGTGCTGCAGATGTGTCGACTGCAGTAAATTTCCTGAACCACCACAGTACAGTTGTGGAATAGGAGCATGAACATGAACTCGCATTCAAGATACCTAATGAAGATGATCTGAACTTTGTGACGTGTTTTATCTTTATGACATAAGGCTAATGCTAGCATTCTAAGTTAGCCTGGTTGCTAGAAGCGAGTAACAGAAATCTAAGTAACAGAAGTAACAGCCTAATAGACACTAAAAGACGAAGCTCAGTGTTTTATATACTTCTATAATTAACTTATGATGATTGTTTAATGCAATTTGTAGTGTCTGTTAATATAAAATTTTGCAGTTTAAAGCACCAAAATCAGATTTTATGTATGATTTTATGTTATTTTTCTAAGTTGTTTTTTGCAGTGATATATTTATGCTTCTTGTCAACTTTTAAGAGTTGGAGCTGACATTTAAAGAACCAGTTTCTTGGTTTTAATTTAATATATTAAAATGTTCGCTACAAAATTAGAGGTTATAGTGGTTTCTAACATGTTCAGAGGGGAGTCAGGCCGAGCAGACGCACGACACAAAGAGCTCATGATTTTCTGTATTTCTATATTACAATTAGTTGGTACTAAAAACCCGGAACTATCACATGGGGGCCATCTTGGCTCAAGAGTTGGCAGTTTGTCTTGTAATCGGAAGGTTGCCAGATCGAGCCCCGGCTCCGACAGTCTCGGTTGTTGTGCCCTTGGGCAAGGCACTTCACCCGTTGCCTACTGGTGGTGGTCAGAGGGCCCGGTGGCGCCAGTGTCTGGCAGCCTCGCCTCTGTCAGTGCACCAGGGCAGCTGTGGCTACAATGTAGCTTGCCATCACCAGTGTGTGAATGGGTGGATGACTGAATGTAGTGTGAAGTGCTTTGGGGTCCTTAGGGACTAAGTAAAGCGCTATACAAATACAGGCCATTTACCATTTACCTGGCTCATCATTTCATGCCAGTATCCATGCTAGTCCTTAACAGGCATAACACATACAGGTGTTACGCTTTACTGACACCAAGTATGGGCTTCTGCTGCTTTAGTCTATTTGCCTTAAGTACCTACATGTCGTGTTGTGTGTTTAGAGATGATCTCCTGCAAACCTTTGTTGTGATGAAAGGTGCTTTGAGTTACTGTTGCCTTGCTCCGATATCAACAACCAATTTTTGCCTGGAGAACTGTTGCCGACTGGGTGTTTTTTTTGAAAACCCAGGAACAAGGTCATGGGTGGCTATGGCTAACTGAGAAGCGGAGGGAAAGACTGTCTTCATGGTAATTTATGAAAAAAAAAAATCCTCCAACATTCAGAGACATTTTTGCAGAATTTGTTTTATAGCCCCGACATTCCTTCTAGTCTAAACTTCTCCCTCCTCTCTTTCTTGAATTTGACTTCATTCACTACCTGCTCACATTCAGAAACTTCTAATTCACATGTGTTTCTCATTCAGCCCTCAAAACGTCCTCTAAATTAAAACATCTTCAGTGGTTCAGGCTCTCCCACAGTGTGTTCAGCCAGAATTTGATTCAGTTGCAGAGTCGAACACTGTGCCAGAACTTCTCTCGATAAAATAATTTTGCAGTTCACTGGGGATGAAATCTGGTAGCAAAGAAGCAAGCAGAGGAGAATTAGAGAAAGAAGATACAATCTTTATCTAATAAATGGCGTTGTCATTATTGATGACTTTATAAAGTTGCTGTTTTGCTTAAAGGTGTTTTTTAATATTAAGTCCAAATACACTGTTTTTGGTTGCAGGGTTGATTTTGCTTAGTTTGTTAATTATTCGTGCCTATTTAAGGCTGAACCCAAGTTATTTCTTTAAAGAGTTTGCAGTTTTTACAGCCAAAACTTCCTCTTCAACAGAGTGGGGCAGGTTTGTTTTAACCACCTTAACTCTTAAGACATTATCCATCTTTAAACAACAATGGTATAGAATCAATTTTCCTATATGGCAATCTAACTGGCTACGATTCTAATGTCAAGGTACACTGCTTGAACTCTGTTGAGCATGACATAATTCCTAGAACTGTGTCTTTTTTCATGCATTTAATATTGTCACTGCTTATATTTTGTTACTTTTATTTTGTAATGTTCTCTTGTTAATCATTTTGTTTTTGTCATTTAAATGGGAATGATCTGCACTTCTATTGAAACAAAAGTTGTTCAATGACTAAAGCAGGGAGTCTCTCAATCATAAGTCAGCAGCACGTTTTGCATGGGGTAGGGTGGAATGGATGAGTAAACAGTGAAACAAAGATGAGTAAGTGACTGTTTTCTCACTACAAAGGCCAAAATTTAAAAAAAGAAAAAAAAAACAGTGAACACTCACAATGAGCTTCATCATTTGCTGGTCAGGTCCTTGTTTGGTAAATGCTGGTTACGCTTTCTGAAAAACAGAAGAGCTGAGGGGAATCTCAGTGGAAACTTGTGCATCTGAAAGTAGAATACAGGATATTTTCTTTTTTTTATCCTGTGGATGTTGCTGTAATCAGTGTGTCTTTCCACTATTAAAGTTTTTGTATTATATTGACACGAAGAAAGACAGAAAGTTTGATGTAACAGGAAAGCTGATGGTATGTGAGTGCATTTACATTTTCTCTGTAAAAACACCTATTCAAGGACATTATATTTGTCTCCATGTGAATGTGTTTGTGTGTCTATCCTTTTTAGTTCTGCTTTGTTTTAATGCAATTCTTACATAACTCTTTCTCCACTATGGGGCTGTGCGCAAACACGCATTTCACACACCAGTGCATTGTCTCCCCTCTCTCTTTCTTCTCGGACCCGTTCTGTTCTTGTTGATGGCGTCCCTCTCACACTCAGAAACGTGCACCTACTCAGGGACATGTACACACACATGCACGCACACCCAGACACACGCACACAAACAGAAGATGGAATTCTTGTATTTCCTGTTACCTGCAGGTTATTCAAGTGCTATGACTGTGTGCCTTCCAACAGGCTAACATGATTGCAATTCAACCCTCTGGTGTCTGATTCAGGGTATTTTATTGTGAGCCTTGACCCATCTGGGTGAGTGCATTGGCCTGGGTGGTTAGTAAGGGTGATGAGGCCGGCATCCAAAAGCAAAGGCTTTTATGGGCAACAAAAAAAAAAGAAAAATAAAAGAAACTCACACAAATAGACATAAGAAATAAAAACATAGACTGACGTGAAATTTTCCTGTGAATTGCACATTTTCTTTGTATTTTCTGGACTGACGTAAACCAGTTTTAGTTGAATTTGGTGTGATCAAGGCTCAGTGATTTCACACTTACATCAAAACATGTAAATCAGCCACTTTAATAAACATTATTAGTGAATAAACAGTGAAGCTAGGTGTTTAATTACTATAGATATGTGGAAAATCACTTTGTAGCACCTCTGACTGCTGTGAGTGTTGTGAACAGCTGGATCTGTTAACTTATTTACTGTACAGCACTTTGGCCTGTGCTGAGTATTTTAAAGTGCTTTATAAATAAATTGGATTGGATCTGTGTATAACAAGATGGATTTAATAACAGCGTGTTTCTGTGTGTTGCATATGTATAGTGAAATAGATGAATGTGTTATATTTGCTTACAGCATTTTTTCTAAATGATAACATTCTCAAATGAAAAAAAAAAAAATCATCAACAACTTTCAGCATGTTCCGTTTAATTTAATGTCAAAGTCTGGAATTAGCTTTTCTGAGCAAGCACAAAATAAGCATGCAAGCTGAAAGGATGATGCTATTAGTTAATGTTATGAAATTATTGCATCAGAGTTAGCTTGAGTCATGAACACCAAAAAAAAAATAAAAAATCAAAGTACAAGGGAAACTGCTATTCTATGAACTAAATGAAGAAACATTATTGGCACAATATTGTAATACACAGAACTAAGGACAAGCAGGAAACAGCAACATATGAAAGGGATTTTAACGTGCTGTAGGATGAAGTACACTGGCTGAGCCCAGATATTGAAATATTAAAGGAAATTCTTTCTTGTCATTATAAAACAGAACACTATATGTTCCTTGTTTTACTCTTGGATGAACCCTATAACTACGGGTCTGCTGGCCGCACTGAGGTAAATAACACCATGCTAAACCAACTCCACTACACAGTGATGACGTGTAACTTTCTATTAAAATTGCCATATTTCAAAGGTATATTGAACATAATCTATTATTAATTTGTGGGAAAATTAAATTACAGTGCTTTATTGGACAAGGCTGGGTATGAGCAGAATATTATGTTATGATTAAACACTGGGGCTGAAGGTGATTGTTCATACACCCAAATCACATAGTCTGTTATATAGATATAAATAGATATATTTTTTAATCACAATTGTTCTTCATCTGGTTTCTGACACTCAATCAAAGCAGTAGCAGTAACAAAGCAAAGACCATAAACACACAATTCAGTGCATGTGAACAGAATTGATCCTTTCATTTACTATTTTCTCATCTAGCAAGCTGGATAATAAACCAGCATGTACCTGTAATTTAGTTCACAATTTAGTTTCCATAGCATTTGTTGCTGCTGGAAACTTTGCTTTGCAGACTGCAGTTATTAACTTATTTTTAAATACTTGCTGATCGTGACTGATGGCACGGGGAAATCAAAATGTGTCTTGAAGTCTGCCTTCCCCAGCACTGCCTGAAAGACTTTTAATAGATTATTTGTTCAAAAATCTCAGCTCCTCAGTAGCATCAAAATCCCCCTGGAAGCCTGAGTTTTCACCACAAGTCGCTGCACAAATGCACATAGAGAGAGTGTCGCTGTATAAAGGGGATTTACGAAGGTCACGATTCTGGGATCTTGTGCTGACAGTAACCTCATATAGTGATAATGTACAACTAATTCAATTTACTGGTGTGCTGAGTTACTTTTGGTCCACACATAAACCAATTTCAAAGTTGCATTACACTGTTACACAAGTTACAAGTTACACTGTGTTGAGTAATGTTGACCCTTGGGGCTTGCTGTACACAGTTGAGGATATAGCACATTACCAGACACAGAATGAAAGGGAACTAACATTGTTTACTCCTATTTAGAGCCATCACCATCTGTGTGGCAGCAGGAAGGGGAATGTGATCTCAAGAGCCGGCATCTCTATAGGATGGGTGTCACAGCTGAAGGACAGGGACAACCTCTTTTAAACACAACTAATATAAACTTTGATTACTCATTAAAATGTCCTTTATACTTTAATAATTATTAACATTAGAGCTATTGTGAGTGTATTCTTTCATCTGGGTGTATTTAATGCTGCCAGCTGGATAAAACAACATAATTTTGCAGTTTTAATCCAGCTTTACAGGCATCACAGCCAAGAGTATGTACTGCCTGACCTTGCTGTCTTTGGTGACTGCCCTTTTCGAATGTAAATACTAGTCTTTTTCCTTCTCGTGAGCCCTGTCTAAATTTTATTATTTAGCCTAAATGACAACAGAACATAGCATTGTGCCTTTTCCCTCAGTCCCCATCTGAGGCCTGTTGTATAATATTTTAGCATGGTGGCTCAGTTAGCCTCAAAGCAAGATGGGTTATGGGTTTGAAACTGGGCAGAGCATTTCTGTGAGGATTTTACACACGCTGAGATTTTGTGTATTTATTTAACTAAAGCATCAACTGTTGCTGTATAGTTTTCATTTCTGAATACTGCAGCCGATAACTAAGAAATGTTTGCACAGGCATCCGCCTCAAGAAGTTGCCCTAAATATGATCCAGTGAGTGAATATAAAAAAAAAAAAAAATACAATGCAATGCAGCAAAATGAAGCTATGTAAAAGTCTATTTACACTGTTTCTTGGATCCATATAGTAATTTGCAGTGTATTTTAGCCATTTCCTAATTTTAAAAAATGTACTCAAATACTCAAGTGCATTGGTTTATTTAGTGTCTCTCTATCAAATTGTAGCACTGAATGGCAGTTTGTTAGAACTGAAGCCAAAAAACATTTCCCTCTGTGACTTGGGCCCATTGTCAAAGTGTTAAGCTTCAGATCAGTTTGTAAATAATGTGTTTTTCCGCTTGACATCTGTCTAAATATTAAAAATAAAAATCACAAATGATCCCATTCTATATGTCTATTGGGAAAAGAGAATGAATACTTTTCCATTCCTGCTTTTTATAAATGTATTTCATTTCTAGGAGTCGTTATTTAGACATATGAATAAATCATAAAAGCACACCATATAGAGCAGCCCTTACAGACAGAGGATTACAATAGTAGCCCGTGCACTCATTATGCTGCAGCCCTTACACAGAAATGAGCGTTAATAATATGCACTTTAGCAGTTCTGACAGAGAAAATAAAGTGAATTGGTGCTTTTTAGCATGCCTCTCCTTGAATAAAATCTTTGTGTAAAATGGCTTTAAATTATTCTCTCCCTTCAGTTTCAATGTTTTGCTGTTTATCTATACAATAGTTAATTGCATTATTATTCTGCTCTCATACTTTTTGTGTCAGCCAGACAAAGAATTAATATTCAAAGAGTTTTACTCACAATGGGAATGTAATTGAATTAGTCCCTAAATTATGCTATTCCTAATGAAATTTAGCATCACATCACAATGCTAGTCATCCAGACCCACTCATCGGCCTGCCAATTATTTGGTCGGTGAACTGATTCATTTCTTTACTGTAGCTATCGGTGACTCTAAAGTTCTATAATTGACATCATAATTAAGCTTTTGGTTCACTGATTTGGTGCAAAAAGCAACTTTATGTCATAATTGAAAGTTAAGTTGATTCAGACCCAATAACCTTTTTCACATTTAATTTGATTGTGTATTTAAACTTAAATGGATAAAACTGCCTTTTTCATTCAAGCTACGCCATCACTAAGCAATTATGGCAAAGTAAACACATGTTTTTATGCATTTTTTTTGGTAAACCACCTGCATGGCTACCCCTTCACAAGTGGTTCTGGACTGACTCTCTGTTTAAAGGGTCTAAGTCTCTGTTCCTAAATGCTATTCCTCAAATAGAAATCCCCAGAAAGTAGTTTAAGTGTGTGGCAGTGACACATGCTGAGCTCTAACTGTCCACATCCTTCTTCTCTTGGTAATGCACCTAATCGAGCCGTATTTCTCAGGTACAGTTAAAGCACACACATGTTAAAAGCAGGCCTCCCTTTAATGATCACTGCACTTAGTGAACTGCCATGTTATTACAGTACTGGCGAGGAAATAAGGTGAAAAAGATCTGTGACTTTCATTTGCTACAGCAACCTGTTAGAGCCATTGAACGGGTATGACAGATACACAAGTCTTTACCTTTCCTGAAAACTCAAAGTCATTGTCCACAATTTATTATTTAACTATGAATTAAATATTTATTTTAGCATTTAGGCAATGGTAAACCATCCAGCTCAATCAGATTATAAAAGTAAATTCATATAAATCACTTCTTGTTTTTTTTAAAAAGGAAGGAGAGTGTTGCATAGATGATGCAACCTTTTTTTTCCCAAACTGGCCAGGATGTCACACAGTTCCCAGAATAGCTTAACAGAGTGAGCAAAGAAGAAAGTTCTTACACCTCTAATTTACAGATTACAGCCTTTTGGCGATAGATTAAAATGGCCTTTTAGACAGGAACGGGTGGATGACAATCTCAACTTTTATGAAAAACATGGATTAGAATCACCACATTAAATCTAATTTACAAAATTGTTCATAACTTGACCTCAGTGCTTGGTAGAAACCTCTTTGTCAGTTTTTAAGATTTTTTATGTAAGTCTGTTTTTTTACACCCCTGAACTTTGGCAATTTATTTTGTTTGACATATCCTCGCAGGCATGATCAGGGAAAAAAACAATCAAGATGCAAACGGCAATCTGCAGGGTCTCTACAGATGTTCTTTGGCTTTAAGGCTTGAACTTTGGCCACACAAGGGCAGCCAGAGGCTTGTCCTGGAGCTAGTTCAGCATTAATCATGGCTTTAGACTTTGGTTCACTGCCATGAAGATGAGGTTAACTATTACCTTCATTTCAGAGTGTGTGCAGCCCAGAGCAGGTTCCCTTTGCTTCTGTGTTTGGTTGCATTAAATTCTCCCTAGTCTCCCTACTGTATTAAACTATGTTGCAATCACTATGCCCCATCAGGCTTGGTTCCTTCGTAAGTATATTAGGTGAGAAGTTTGCCAAACATACTCTGCAGGTTAATTACATGTTTTGTTTGTGCTTTCAGAGTCCTTTAAACAAAGTTTGGACAATTCCAGGCAAGCTCCATGTGCCTTTTGCTCTAATTGGTTTCCCTCTAGCTGCTTCCATAAAGGCCAGACTAATGAAGTGCTGCTGAAATGAGTGTTCTTCTGCACAATGTCCTATCTTTGCAGAAGACTTCTAAAGCTCTGTTTGAGTGACTATTTCATCCCCGATAGAATTCTTGATCTTCTTGCTTGATTACTCAGTTTGACAGGAAGTCCAAATTTAAAAGTAGCCCTGGCTTCAAAACTTCTTTCATTCACAGATAATTAAGGAAACTTTGCCCGTGGGAACCCTCGAGGCTGCAGAAACATTTTTTTTACCCTTACAGTTTTATCACAGTGAAGTTTTTATACTGACATGCATTATAAATTTATACACAGATGGCTGTCTAAAATGCTCAGCCAGCTCAGCTCATTTGTACCAGGTTCACAACGATTACATCCTAGTCACATTTCAAGGATTTTTTTTAAACTAACAGAATGAGCTGCACAGTATGGAGTCCCACAACAAAGGATCTACACATTTTTTGTAACGAGAGCTTTCAGCTTTCCAAGAAAAAAAGAAAAAAGTGCAGATTGATGGATAATTGCAGTTTTGTTCTTTTGAAATTTAATTTACAATTCAATAGTGTGCAAAAAAGAATAGCTCTGAATACTCTCCGAAATAATTAATGAACTGACTTGTTGGCTCATAGGCCAACTGACTGACTCATGGTGTAGCGATCTGACTAAAGCAATGACTTTTTGCACAAAGTGTAGTCTCCTATTATTTCTTTTACTTCTCGTCTGTGTCCTTGTGTTGCACTGACCCATCCTCATTTATATTATCTTCTGCAATTACCTCTCTGTTGCTAGGAGACATCAGAGACATTTTCTGCTGGGTTGTTGTGGTCCTCAAGGTCTCCAGTGGGCAGAAAAGTCTGTACTGCATGTGTGTGTGTGTAGGTGATTACTGTACAAACAGTACTGTACACACACACAGTGAAAGTCGTGACTTTTTAAAATGCTAAACAAATGCAGAATTCAACGTGAGCTCGTAGATCTCATCTCAGAACCTTTCTTCTTTTTATAACTCATCCCCTCCCAACATCTCTTCCCTCTTGTCCCCCCATTTACTCCCAAATCTTTCTTTTCTCTTCCTGATCCATTGTCCACACCCATCCTACTTTCAACCATGATCATCATCCTTTTTAGTGCTACTTGGTAGAGATGTATGTCTTCCAAGTTATGTTACCGATTTCTCACATTTTTTGTGTGTGATTGTGATAAAATATAAGCCGACTTTAAACCCTGTCCACCTCTGAACTGGTTAACTGCTAGTGATGTTGTGCCCAGGGGCATGTAAATTTTTAAAGCGCTGGATAATTCAAAGACGTTTGAAAAACTGAATATATGCAGGCACACCCAGCGAGCATTTAGGAAGTCTTTATAACAGAAAATAAATAGTCAAACACTTTGTGAAAGCTTGATAGGGTAGAAGCTTTTTGCTTTTTTGTGTCTGTTACTTTGTAACACTGCTGCTTTTTGATGTTTTCAGTTCATTCCCCTCCCCCCTTTTTCAGTTATTCTATTTTTCTTTTTTACATTCTTTTCACTTGAAAACATTTGAAAACTCGTATAAATTACATTAAAAACAAACTATCATTTGCATGCTTATAGCTTTATTTGACAGGTTGTTGTTTGTAAAGGCTGTAACAAAAACACCACAGCACAAAAATATTGTCACATTATCAAAAGGTAGCATATCACAGTTTTATAACCGCTGATGGATGTTTGTACTCCCAATGTGAGAGCAGCCTCAGCTTCTTTCACAATGCAGCACATGTTATTAAATTCTTTTGCAACTTCTTCCTGTTCAGCCCTGCCGTACTCTCAGTGCATTTCATCATCTTGCTTTGATTACTCTGCACAACCATTCTCTCTACTCTCTGTCCCTCCCTCTCAATACTATTGTCAACCTTTTACCCCTCTGCTCTCTCATTCTCCTCCTATTGTTTACCCCTGTTGATATATTGAGAGTACTTAATTAAGATAATTACAGACTGTAATGTATTTAGTGGCGAAACACATCCTCATTATTTGTGCTTGTAATTGAGATGTTTAAGAGTGGTGTTAGCAACACAGTGGCAAGGGTTTTCAACAGCAATCTCATATTATGGCATATTTTTCACATTTAATACTGTGCAAAATGCCACTGTTTTGGTGAAACATGAAGGGAATAGTTTACTGGATGATGCTGATTCTTAAATACATCCAAATACTATTAAATACAGAATTGATAAGTTCTGGTATAAAACCCTTAATTAGATGTTTCATGGCTCAATCAGTACTGAGATTGAACACAGTTTGACAAAAGCTGTTCAGTAAAATAACTTGTTTCTTACTACATTTGTGTCTATTCATGTTTTTCTTTGTACATGAAATCTAATTTAATAACATGTCCCACAGGAGGGAGACTACTCATTTAGATTATAGATCAAAAAGCAGCACTTATCTTTTTATTTGTCAGCTGAAACATCTGAGTCTCTCTTTTACAGCACGTACACCCACTGGCCACTTCACTAGATACATTATTATGACTGTTCATTTACGCAAATATCGAATCAGCCAATCACATGCATCGAATCATACACGGTTAGGTGTGTAGACATGGTTAAGACAGTCTGCTGAGGTTCAAACCAAGCATCAGTATGGGATGAAAGGGTTTTTAGGGGATTTTGAACACAGCAGTCGTTGCTACCAGATCGCCTTGTCTGGTTATTTCAGAAACTGCTGATCTACTGGGATATTCCTAAACAACCATCTCTAGGGTTTACAGAAAATGGTTCTAAAAAAGAAGAAAAATATCCAGTGAGTGGCAGGTGAAAATGCTTTGCTCATGCCAGCCAACAAGAAGGCAACACTCACTCAAATAACCAACCAGCACATGTGGAAAAGAATCTATGAATCCACAGCATGTCAAACCTTGAAGCGGATGGGCTACAGTAGCAGAAGATCGCACTGACTGCCACTCATGTCAGATAAAAACAAGAAGCTGAGGCTACAATTCACACAGGCTCCAAAACTGGACAATAGAAGAAAACGCTGACTGGTCTGGTGAGTCTTCTGCTGTGACTCTCAGATAGTAGGGTCAGGTTTTTGCTCAAAAACATGAAAGCTTGAATCCATCCTGGTGATGTGTTGGTGAGAGCATATTTTCTTGGCATACTTTGGGCCTCTAATAAATGAATTGAGCCTAGCTGATAATTGTTGCTGACTATCTCTTTATGACCACCTTGTATCCATCTTCTGGTGGCAGCTTTCAGCAGGATAAAACAGAATGTGTCAAAGCTCATATAATCTAAGACTGGTTTCTCGAACATGACATTGTGTTCACAGTATTAAATGGCTTCCCTCAACTATATGTTGATGTCTTATTAATATGAACCAAAATCTCTGAGGATTGTTTCCAACACCTTGTTGAAGTTGTACCATGAAGAATTACAACAATTCTAGAGGCAAAAGGGTTAGTATCAAAGTGTACCTAATAATGTGGTGAATGTGTACTGAATAAGCTCAGCAGTTTCATAGATGTATCTGTTGTGATTACCTGTAACAACACCATTGTTTCCATCCAAAATAACTCAGTAAACAGTTGTTTTCATATTATCAGACATGTGAAAGTCATATTACTCACTAGGAATAAGACTTACAACTTTTTCCACAATGTAAAATCAGTAATGGAGAATATAATAATACAGTCAGATATTTAGCATAATCCACTTGGTACTTTTTTGAGCATAATCACAGATGTAGACAGTCACAAGGGTAACACATGTATGGTAGTATTCACTTGTATTGCAGTGGCTGTGACTGAAGTAGTACATTTTTATATGTGTACTTGTTTTAAAAGTAATGGTGAAAATGCAGGAGCAGACATTATTTGGCACAAAGGAAAATAATGTCATCAAAACTCTGAAAAACCTCTCAGAACTCTCTGTTTGAAAACATTCGCTTAATATTTCTAGATGGGTGTCTAAATCAAAATGGGAAAGTTGTGTAATTCTTTTAATACTGTGCTATAATCAGAGTAGAGTTATCAAAACTTGAAATAAGAACAAAAAAAGTTCAAAGAGAATGGTATATTTGAGGTCTTTTGAAAAGCAGAAAATAATCAATAACATCACAAAAATCAGGACTACAGACAGGTTTTCTTTACACAGATGTTTGTCTGTCTGATTCTGTTGTTCTCTCTGCCTCAGTGTTTCTTAATCTATTTCTCTGCGCTCTCATTTTGTCTTTCCTCGTCTTTCCTCTGTCTCTTTCTGACTGTCCCTCCTGCAGAGACATATCCTCTATGCTTGATTGCTCTCTTCTGATTTCTTCTCCCTGGGTGGTGTTTGTCAGAGATCGGGGGCTGAGGGGGGGCAGGGGTGTACTGGTTATGTGTGAGTGGGAGTCAAAACAAGAATAACTGTCTTCCAGTGAGTCTGACACATCACAGGCTTCCTGATTGCATTTGTGTGTGCGCATGCCTGAAGATTAACACATGCTGTGTCTAGACACTTTTGATCCAGGAGTTTGCTGCGTTCGCCCACATAACCATAAACTGTGGTTTTCTCAACACCTCACTAGATTTGAGTAATGTGCTTTATTACAGTTTGCAGGCAATGTGGTAATTATGGGGTCATAAACTATTAGTAAAGCTGAAAATGTAGAAATTCCTATGTATTCCCGGGTAATTTATCTACTTTTTTTTCCTTCATAGGTGTTATGGCTCCTGGTGCGATCAGAGCTCAGGGTATTTGCTCTTCAAATAAAATTTTTCTGAACTATCAATGTAAGAGTTACATCATCATTCAGCCTGTAACCCTATATATGAGATAACACGAATGGATACAAGTCTTGCTACCTGGTGTAAAGTAAAACATACAAATTTACTAAATACAGGTATGACTCTCTTGTCCTTAGCATTCAGTGGTAAACAGGGTATTTATCAAATGAAGTAGAAAGAAATGATGTAGAGTAGTCCTGATTCATGGTTATGATACAGAAATTGCTGTAATTGTTTGCAGATGATAATTATAACTCGTTTTGTTACCATATATTACATTCAAGCCATGTCACATGCCACATCACACATCATTTGTACTTGTTAAACGACTTCACATTTTCGTCACTATAGAAAGCCTCACGCTATATTTGCTGTCAGGAATAATTTCAGGGCCATGTAAAGAGGGAGGAAGCATAATGACAAGCACACAAAGTTTCTTGATCCACTGAAACGTTTTCACTCCCGGTATTTTGACGGCTGCAAGTAACACCTTTGCTAGGTGACTGTTATTGTACATGCCTGCTGACCAACATGGATTAATGGAATTCTTAATGGAACTAAGTCACTGTTACGGCTTATTTATTACACCTGTGCTTTTCCTGCTGTGATGAAATGTCAGCTCTGAAAGAAAGTTCTATGGAGTGAAGGTTAGCTTAATTATGTAGTTTGATACAGCTGAGAAACTGTGCTGGAAAGAGTTGTCATTTCAGAAGGCTAAAGAACTGTTTCCCTTTGTCAGATATCAAGGAGCTAAAACTTTTTTCATTAAGTTACACAATATTAACAGGATCCTAATGCCAATGTTAGGTAGTTACAGGATGTGTGTATAGGAGGCTCAGCATTAAGACAGCCATCAGTTGAGCTTGCCAGTTATGTTCCTAATCTCTTATCAATTTAGTAGCCATGGATGTAAAGTGCTTTCATGTAGACAGTATGTACGCACTGCAGCTGAATCCAGGCTTCTTAAGCAACAGGTTTTGATACTGCTTCTTCGGTAAACTTAATTATCTTAGTAGGGCTCAGTTAATTTAAACAGAGCGATGGTTGTTAAGGTGATCACTATCAAACAAGTTACTGAAGACAACAGTTAGACAACATGCACACACATACTTGTAACTGCAATGAATATTAAATGCAAGTTCATTTAATATGACAAGCCATTTACTATACGAATACACCTCTGATACACACTATCCACGGATCAATATTGTCTCCAAGTCTGTTGCCATGGATCCAGGGTTGGGCCTCCTCAGTGTTATGCCCCTGATTATTTTCAGTATTTCACAAGTGATTAATAACTGCTTTACCTCTGGCTGTCTGAGAGGAGAAGTGGTAGTTTCTCTTTTTTTCTTGTGAGAAGTTGATGGATCTAATGTTTTTGCTCTCAGAAGAAGAACACACACATAGACACATAAAAAATAAAAATAGAAATAAAAATAAAGCAAGATAGAAAACTCCAGGAGATGGAGAACCGCTGGCATTTTTTAGTGTTGTTTAATAGGACTCACTGGAGAATTATTGCATCACCTAAGTCGTTACTGTGTTAATATGATTTGCAAAAATGTTGCTAATCTACTCTTCTTTCTCATTCTTCTACTTCTGCTCTACTTGCATAACAAAAGTTTTAAAAATAGTCTTAAAAAAGAGAACTGACACATGTACAATGATGAGAGGAGACTGGAAAGGTGGCGGGCAGTAAGGAGAGAGAGATGGAGGGAGTTGTGGTCTCATTATAAAGTAATCACCAAGAAGAAAGGTCAGGTGGCTGTTACAACAGCTATAAAATACTGAAGAGATGGAAAGGGAGAGAAAGACGGAGTGAAAGAGACATCATTTATGAAATACCGATAGAAAGGGGAACAGAGAGAAAGATAGAGAATCAGAGAAAGAGAGAAGTGTAGGTGAGATCAACTTTCAATACAGCCATAAAATACTGGCAGAAGGTTGCTGTCAGGAAGGAAGGATTCTGTGGCACACGGTGGGGGCAGGAATTAAATGGTCCTGCTGCCCTGGAATTATATCATGACTCTTTGTGCTATTCAGGTGAACAACTCATTTCTGACATTCAATACAAATAAATGGCTTATCTACTGAAAGTGTAGACATTCCAATTTTACAGAGTGAAGTAGGATTTTTCCTTGACCTGCCGGGACTATTTGCAGTACTGCCAGGAGTATGCAAAATAACAAAAACAGAAGTCACTCTGATACAACCATATGCACTGATTAAGCAATGAAATCTGAAATCACAGATTGGAGTCGTGCTCAGCTGCGCTTTCACTGACGCCACTTTTGCCTCAGAACTGTGTTGCTACACTCTCCTACATCTGTATACTGTGTGCAGTCTCTGATTTGAGGAATGTGCTGTGCATCTCCAAAAACACAGTGCAATTATGCATGCTTCAGTGTGGGTGCCTTAATTAAATCTTCCTGCATGGCACGAGGCGCCAGCAAAATAGGTACACAACTCTGTTCTTCTGCACACCAGACTGGAAAATGATTTTAAACAGATCTCAGTAGAATTGATTTGGGAACATAAGGTGTCTTCAATGCTTGTATTGGGCACCACATTATCAGTCTGGTGCCAGATTTTCAAATTCTTGCACACCTTTAAAAATATTTAAGGAGCACTCACAGTTTTTAATACTGTGTGCATCATCCACCTTACTAGAATTTGTTTTTTTTAGCACTGTTGCCAGATTTCTTACTTTAAAACTATATGTTCATGCGTCTTTGGGGGACAATAACCCAACTACAAAGGCTTTTACTGGGCTGTGGGTGGGTCAGGAGAGTGATTATTTTTAACAATGTTCATGTTATCTCACTGTTTTCCTGGTTTCCTCCTTTTTCGAATAAGAACAAGAGCTTGGATTGTTAAGCAGGTAGATTATTTTTAATTATAAAAATACACAAGAACCTCCATAGAGTCTGTAGAGCTTGAAGGCAGAATAAAAACATACTCTCTCAATTTAGTCTCTACAAACATGTGACAAAGAAGAAAAGAAAAACTTATCCATAAAAGTCCCATCGCAGAGCAAGAGCTGATAATCAGTTTGATGATTATTGGAGTTATATAACAACCAACAAATGTAAAGATGGTTCTTATTCAGCAAAGCTGTTCTGCCGTCTGGCATTTGATTGCCTCCATTAGTGCAGAAATAAAGACTTCAGTCATCTTATTGCAATGAATTCACTACATGGGTGAAAATGACCCATGATTAAGTGTACGAGACACTTTATGTGAGACTGTTTTCAGCAGTAAAAATCTGACATTTGTTCTTGTTTTTTACACATAAAACAACCCTTATATACCCACTTCCTACTGACAACAGGCTTGCCTCCCGCTTCTAAAAACAATGAAGACCTAACTTCAACCATGTCATTTTCTAGTCACTGAGGTGTGACAGCTTGCTGCTGCTTTATGTTGCACTCTGCCATTGCCGCATTTCTTAAACGTGATTGAAGCAAACAATTCTAGAATATTCCTTCAGAACACAGAAACTGTTCAGGGAGTGACATTTCATGCCACCTTCCCTTCTAGATGTTAAAATTATCTTCCTTTCCTGCAAATGAGTTGAGGTGATGCAAAACCGATAACGAAAAACAAATTTGGACCACTCAGTGAATTATATTTACAGTCAAATTAATCACAGAGCAAGCAAAGGCCAACTTTTAGGACACATTAGCGGCTCAGAATTTCAGCTCTGCTAGGATTAGCAACTTATTAAACTTTTAAGCCTTTATTGGGAAAGAAAACCTATATGGCAACATGATTTGTGTCACTGAAGTTACTATGGCATGTGCCAAAGGTCTTGTGGCCATTTGCAATAAGCTTGTGATCTTGTTGTCTTTTGGAATGGCTGCTTCTGTGACAGGGAGCAGGTTTGGCTTTGACTTTTAAAATAACACTGATTCAGGCTGCTATCAGTCAATTTGTGATTAAATGGGGAAAATTTTGCAATTTAGTTCATTCTGTTTGTGATAATACGGCAAACTGTGTTTAACTGTGATAATTTGCTGAAAATTGCAAATCTGTTGCCAGAACCCCAAAGATATGGAACAGAAAAACAGGAATTGTTCCACAAACAGAAATGTGGTTACTGCAGGATGGTGACTTAACTTTAATATGGTTTAGATGCCAGGACACCCTGGTGTTATATAGGAATATAATCAGTTGAGACAAGTTGTACTGATCTGTGCAGACTGACTCAGATTGATTGTCACATGCCACATTTCCCTTAAAAACTGGACACTGACAAGTTAAGGTTGTTTTTAGTCACTGTTGAACCCTCAGTCTATGGGCAACTAGTTGGTCACTACAATTACTAACAATTGATCACCGAGTGCCAAAAATTTAAGATTTTACCTTATATACCACGCAAAGATCTAGAGAAACGTATCCATGCATTCATCACTTCAGGACTAGATTATTGTAACTCTCTTTACTTGGGCCTCCAATCTTCCCTCCTTCAGCGATTGCAGTTGGTCCAAAATGCCGCAGCACGTCTCTTAACTAGAAGGTATGATTCCATCACCCCTGTTCTAGCCAACCTACATTGGCTTCCTATCAAATATCGAATCGATTTTAAAATCTTATTGTTTACTTAAACAATCCTAAATAATATGTCACCTGATTACTTAGCTGATCTCTTCTGTCTGTATAGCCCTAAGAGAGCACTAAGATCATCAGGTCAACTGCTCTTAGTGCAACCTAGGTCTCGGCTGAAGACCAGAGGAGACCGTGCCTTTGCCATTGCCGCACCCAAATTATGAAATAATCTTCCTCTAGGCATTTGCGCATCAGATTCTATTTAATCTTTTAAATCATGTCTAAAAACGTACTTGTTTAACCTGGCATTCGAGCCTAATTAGTGTGATTTTCATCTGGCTCTGCATTTATATTATGTAGTTATTTTTTATCTGTAATTTATATTTTATATTGTGGTTTTATCTGTATCATGGTTTTACAGGACAGCTTGATATGTTGCCGACATTTTTAATGTAGTGTGACTGAGTGATACAGTGTGTCCACTTGGGGTAAGTTGAATACCTCTATGGAGCTATGTGTTTATTGGCTGTGTGAGTTTGCATTCTACTCCAAACTTTAAGAAAAATCATCATTGGAACAACTTTAAAAATGCTTTGCTGTCTCTGCAGGTCAAAGGGACCATAGTTAGCTGACTAGCTAACTATGGTCCCTTGATTCAAAGATTGTCAAGTCAATTCAAAGACTGTTCCGAAGGACATACAAGGACACACAGCACTTTCCATCAGCCAACTTGGTTAATTCAGAACTTACAAATGGCTTCTAGAAATTCATCAATAAGTCATGAAGGGAAAGGAGATCATTTAAGGGCACATTTTACCACAATAAGCACACAAAATTATAAAGATGTCACTTGAACTTCAATATATTCCCCATTTTGATTATTTCTTGCACAATGTGATTCATTTGGCATGTATTTTTGTTAATGTATTAATAATCTGTCAAAACACAAAGTGCCAGCAGAAAACCAGCATTTCAAGAAGAAGCATGAAGTACACTACACTTGCTACTTAGCTATACAAAATCAAACCTCCCTGGATCATAATTTGCTAAATATAATAAAAATCTCTTTTGAAAGTTGGACAACAAGTTAATTTTCAAGAAAATGATCCAACATTTTAGAGATGTTTGCATTAACCTTCCTGTTCTGCGCAGGTCGGGTGGATTCAGGTAAAGTTAATAGAAAACATCATAGATTTGGCAGGTTAGGGCAAAAGTGACACAGAGTATAATAGTCAGAAAAATGTTGCCTGTAATAGGGCAGCCTGTGATTACTGGACTACTTTCTCTCTCCCTGTTCCTGTCACTGCCTTTAGGATACATACACACGCACACACACACACGCACCCACACACACACACACACACACACACACGTGCAGGTCCTTTTATGCCCTGCTGGTTAGTAATTTGATACAGTCAGGTATCGCAGTCAGTGCCTTGCCTTGCTGTTTTCATGGCACTGTCCGTGGTGATGAAGTCGCACTGCTGCCTGTAGCCGATCGCAATAATATTTCTAAACTGTAATATTTCAACTGCATATTATTTTTTTTCAACATTTTTATGACCACAACTGTGAACATGTGAAGCTGTGACTACACCCTGTAAGAAGTGAACTGGACCAGCTCACTTCTTTGGCAAAAAATATTTAAGGGAAAACATGGCTGAAGATACAATTTGTTGCACAGACAATGCAGGGAACATTTAAGAAGGCTACAACTGACTCTATGAACTCACTCTAACAATATTTCACATCACATATTAACTACACCTTGTTGTCTACCTTGCTAAAGTCAAGCTAATGAGATTTATTTCTTTTGTTTTTCTTTGTCCATTTACCGTGTTTTGATTATTTTCTTTTAAAAAAATAGTAGAAGTAGTAAAACTGATGTAATGAATAGCATCTTGTGCACATACAAAAGTGTTCAATATGGTTAAAGTAGCCAAAAATGGTATGGTTTCTCATGGGCATCATAGGATTTTTTTTTTATTACAATCACTCATAAATTAGTTTATAGAAAGTGTTGCATATTTTCACCGGCAAGCTGCCATTCAGCATTAGAACTAAAAAGTCCTAACCTGTTTTGCAGATTGTAATTTCAGCTGATTTAGGCATCTAGTTTCATTTGATTTTTGAGTTCCATTTAATTCCTTCCCAATTTATTGTGGGTGTTGGAGAGGTTATTAGCATTACTTGTGCCAAATCTGAGATTTTCTCACTGAATGAATAGTGGAAGTGTTTTTTCACAGTAATGTTGACTCCTCAGATTCAGGAAAATTGCTCTACCTAATAAACATAGTTTTGATCATTTGAAATGAATCAAATATACTTTGATATTAAAGATGCATAAAATTGCCATGCCCTAGAACTCAATATGACATTTTTTGTATTGTGAGGATGGACATTTTACAGTATACCAGTGTTATAATGTAAATGATGCATATGCAAATGTTGCAGGGAGTTACTCAGGTTAATTACACAGATCTGAACGATTCTAATCACAGGTTTAAAAGCCATTACACACACTACGAGGGAACATTACCTACAAACAAGGTAAAAATATGCCACACTATAGAAGCATAATCAGATTTAATGGTACAGTGGAGGAGAGAGTAATCAGGTGCAACTTTCAAAGGTTTCGTTTTGCTTACAGGCAAATTTAAACAAGCCAAGCACTTGGGAGAAACACAATAAAACCCTAACTTTTGCAGCATCTGGTTTAAAGAGACACAGCTGTGTGTACTTTTTCTTTTTTGGTGTAGCATTTCAGGACATGGTTCCTTTGCACTATAGTTACAGGCTCCGCACACCCATCGTTAAATCACACAGGTGATTTGGCTGACTTTTGGCTGATTAGTCCTTTTCTCAGTACTGTGTGTGAAGTACCTTATCCAATTCACAGAATAGCTTTACCCAACTTCAACCTGAGCAGAGGTGTAATCAGTCAAAAAATCTGAAACCACCTGCGGGACTGTGTAGTGTCTCTATTGAGGACGAAGGGAACAAAGAAACCTTAGCAGAGTTAAAATGAAATCTTGGTGAAGCTACCTCTAAAGCATGGCTTCACATCAACATGGAAAATACTTCATTACAGTTATAGTATTTTACAGAGCCATCGCTGGGTGCTAAGTTTTATCCAGAATTTATGTTTGTGTTTGCATGCATTGGTGAGCCACAGATGTGAGGCATTACGTTAATGGTGGTAAAAATATTGTTTCAACAGCACCACTGGAGGCACTTAATGCTTCATCACCACAATTATTGCACAGAAGGGGGTGTAACTAAACTGGAAAGGAACACTAGAGAAATGAAGAAAAAATAAAGCATCATGTTTTTTCATTTGAAGTTTTTTATGCAAATTATACAGAGCCAGGGAATATGCTGCCATCATATTTGAATCACAAACTGCACTGTGCAAAAAGTCACCTCTCATTTTTTTAAAAATATTTTGCTAGAAAAAGGGGGAATGGATGCAAGAAATTGTTGAAACGTGCAAATACACATGGGAAAAAAGGGTATAAGGCAAACATGTATAAATTGATTTACTTCAAATATGTTTCGTAATATTTCCCGTGCCACTCTGAAGTCATTGTTTGCATAAATCTCTCCACAGTATTTATGAAGCCAAAGAAGAAAACCCAAACTAGCCACAAAAGCACTGTTTTACTCAGTGAAATTGCCCGTCCATGCATACGACTTATTTTATCTGTTGCTTTTGTTATTTCAAGAATGTGTGTCTGAGGCAGAAATCGCAGATTATGTGCAGACTGATGAATGTCGAAAGATGGAGGAAAGGAACAGAATAAAGGTTTTTATTGGGTTGGTGTGCATTTTCTGCTATTCTTAGTTATGTTCTAACATCTCAAGTTTTACTTTGTTATTTATGTTCTTTAACATACTTAATAGATATGTTTCTTGAAGACATGATTGCAAGAATTCGATTTTTGATTTAGTTTTCTATTAACTGGACCAGAACTGGGAATTTTTCAGGTCCAAAGCCCAAGAAGTGCTGTGATCATGTAAATGTTACAAAATGTTGTATCAGCTGTCGGTACTCCACAGCTTTCAGACTCTTTCTAACCTGACAGAATGGTCTGTATCGCATACTTCACTGAGCATATAGCCCATCCATGAACCATGTAATTCACTGGCATGATCGACGATGAGTGAAGATACAAAAATACAATTTCCGTGGACAAATAAAACCGAACAAAAGATGCAATTTAATGTTTAAAAAGTAATTGAAAACACAACAGTTCAGTTCAAGGAACAAGCAAACAAAGCTCCTACTGTACTGTTTTCATCAGTCTGACAGAGAACACGTTGTATGAAATGAAATGAGAACGCTACACTCCATGAATCAAGCACATCTGGGGGAAAAATTGGCGTTATGAACCTTACAAAAAAACAAAACAAAACAAAACAGAAGTTTCAAAGTATGCAAACAACATTATGAAGAAAATGATCATTTGTAATTTGACATATAAATCCTTTAACTTCTCAAAAAGGAGATATTGTGCTGTGAAAAAGTATTTGCTCTCTCTGCTTTCCATATATTTCAGATAATCAAACAACATTAGACAAAGATAAACAGAGTAAATACAAATGGCAATTATGAAAAAAAGGACTCCAAACCTACCTGACCCCATGTGAAAAAAAGTATTTACCCCCTAAACCTTATAACTGGTTGTGCCACCAGCAAGAACTGCAATCAAGCACTGGCAGTCTTTATAAACCTGAAGCACTATGCAGCCATACAGACACATGAATGCTATTATTAGAATTCATTCACAATGTCCAAAGTAACTAACTTTAACTCATTCAGTTTCTGTCAGACCTTGATGTCATTTCATCATCACTTTCTGTCTTTCTCTTATTTTTGCTCTTGTCTCTACCCACGCTCTCCTGTGTCCTTTTGATCCTCGCCGTTCTTTTTCTCTTTCCCTTTGTCCTCTTCTGTCTTTCTCTTCTTCCCTCTCTCCAGTCCTCTCTCTCAGGGTAATGAGATATAAATGTTTCAGGACTGTGATCGCCTCCGGCACTAAACCTGTCTGTGTCTTTCACAGAAAAACACGTGTGCGTTCCTGAACACGCACAAAGACACACGAAAATACATGCAAAGCAGAAAAACGCAGCTACTGTTGCACATGTTGTGTGTTTCAGCAGCAGTGTTCCTCCTAAATCTAGTGGAACTAATTAGCAATTAAAGGACAGTGGGCTGTGGGCAGAATGACTGAGGAGTGTGTAGCTGTGTGGGCTTTTGTGGGTACTGGAGTGAAAAAAACACAATTGTTTATTAGTCTGTGTAGGTGGTTACAGGGCAAGCTGAAGGTTACACAGGGGTTGTTTAACCAAATATAAACTTGGTGTTTCTGAGCCAAAGTCAGCACTCTCAGCTGGTTCCTACATGCACACGTACATGCGTGCGCACACACACACATACACACACACACACACTAATACATATTACAATAAGAATTAAGCAGGATAAAGTTAACATGCTATTTTATGACGAAAAATGTGAGAAGGACCTATATCAAGAGACACGCTGTATAAGACATTTATCTAACACCTTAGTCAGAAGTCAGTAAGTTGTTTCTTTTCTCTCTATTGATCACCAAAAATTTCTCATTGCTGATAAACGAATAAAAAGTGTTGTAGCTGGGGATGACAAAAAGCGCATGTAGGGTGACAAAAGTTTTTTTTAAAAAGCCACTTTATAGCCTTCAGATTTTTTGACAGGTTGACACCAGCAGACTGATCAAGTTAGACTTTGGGAGACACGGTAGCAAAAATGAGGAGTGATAAAACAGGAGAGTAAAATGTGACCCTTATACTGGCCTGTAAGGAGCAGCCTACTTAAGATTTAACAGTATTTTCAAATGCAGAAATGAAGCTCTTTGACAGACATGAGGGCAAAAACCATTAAAGCAATATCGGTGCCTCAGCCTCCCTTAAAAAAACACAAAACCTGTCGTGTCAAAGGCTGAAGCACTAAAAGAACAAAGTACATATCTGCATCAGCTTTAAAAGCTTGTTAGTGACAATGGAAGTCAAACGCAGCTACATAGAAACTTTTTACTATGCTGGAAAGAAAAAAGAGGACACCGTTTACCAGCCAATTGCTGTCTCTCAGTGTGTGTATGTGTGTGTGTGTCACAACAAATATAGTCCTGGAGAAAGCCACTGTGCAGGGTTGTCTCCCATTCACCAGTGTTTCGAATTTATACACTATTAGCGCAGCAATGGCAGTGTACCCAGAACGTGTTAAAGACAGCGAGTTTCTAAATTTTGCCGGGCATATGTTCCTCAAAGTAGAAAGATGTAATGTACGGTTTATTATGCTGGATTTAAGGCACATTAAATGATCATAAACAGGACCAATTAGCTCCACTGACGTGACTGGATCAAACATGAGAATTTCAAAGGACAGCAAGGGACCTTCACACCCTGCATGTGGCTTCATAATTGACTAAAAAGAGCAGATTTTCGTGTTATGCGCCCAAACACAGAATACAAAATCCCATAATCACCAGTCCATTTCCATTTTTGAGTCAGTATCAAAGATGTTCTAGTGCATTAAAACTCACATTAAAAGTCTTATGCAGTTAAATATATATGCACAGACAAACATATGTGCGAGCTCATCGGAAACACAACTACAGATTACCTGACTGAAGCTTTTGAAACCCAACACGAGAGAAACTGCACTGCAGCATATCAATAATTCATAGAATTATACATTGTTCCAAATTGTAGATCAGTAGAATTATCAGGAAGTGCAAATTGTATTTTTCATGGGAATTAATGATTTAGCTCAAGTTATTAAAATATGCTAATATGTCAAGGAATATTTTAAAACGATTCCATCGTGGGAAACGTTGCTGTATGTGCTCAGAACAGATCGTGCCTTCAGTTCTGTTGTCAGGGTTCAAATCCTACTAGGTGCAGCCAGTTTAACAATGTCTTCAAGATTAATTCATTTAAATAGAATATGAATCGTGTTAACGGCTAATTATAAACAGCTAGACTTCAGGGAAAGAGAGGGGTGCTTAGTGCTGGAAAAAGAACAGAGGCTTGCGGCATGAAATCATACAAATTTACATAGTCAACATGCACACGCCCTGCCCCTGCTTCTGTTTGTGTCCTGCCTTTTTTCCTCTTCCACTCCTTCTCCCTGATTTGCTCTTACACAAACAGATTGGAACTGAAAGGCAGGCCCATTCACATTCAATTTGCTATTGTGCCATTACTAACCAACAGTAATCTGATAACACATCTAGTAGATGCAATCAAATAATTACATCATGGATTAAGATGTTAAGCAAACAAACAATAACTTGGAAGCAATTAAACAGCTCCGGCTCTCTATGGCCTCCTGGTCCCCTCCATTTAATCAACTCCTCTTTCCTCTCGTCACCTTTCTATGTGCCCCTCTCTGTCTCGGTCTTTCTTTCCACCCCATCCCTGCATCTCTGCAATCTGTTCATCCTACCCACCTCATCCTCATCTACTTTCCCTTCTTGGTCTCTGCTGTTTCTTTCATTTCTCTTGCTTCAGCTGAAGGCCAAAGCAGCAGAACAGTGACAAAGAGAGAAGGCTCGCGTGTGGCTGAGCTCTGAGCACATCCATTTAGTTTTTATATAACTCCATCTCTTCTTGGGTTCCTTTCATGCAAGTCATTTACCTCTTTCATGTCACTTTTCATACATTTTCTCTTAATGATATTCAGCATTGTCTATTGGATCACATTAGTGAGGTTTTTGACTGGCACACATTCTCATTAAGAGGCTTTACTCTGTCTAGATACCCAAACACACTTGACAAGGATGCTGTCTAGTTGTCCTGATATCCCAGTGTTAGTATCTGACGTTCTGTTCACAGAGAAATGAGCCAAATGCTGCAGCTATAGTTGCCGGGGCGGGCAAATTGTCACTGATATAATAATGCATTTTATCTCAGCTGTAACTCTGCATAATGCGTGGCATCCACTTAACATTTGGTTGTTTTGTTGTTTTTGTGCAATGTGCTGTTAATAACACATGATGAAGAGGAGCATGAAGAAAGTTCAGCTTCTTGTTTATGTCCTTCCTCAACTCAAAATGCAATGTGTTCTGACTTGTTTGTTTCCCTTAGGCTCTTATGTGCTATGCCCATGTTAGTCTGTTTTAATAAGGTATGCTCCCTGTTCTTTCTGTGATAGACATTTTACTGGTAATATTTATTTTGTTATGCTTTTAAAGTCACTTTTCATGGGCTTTTTCGTTGTGGCATATTAGCATTAGCCCAACTTTTCCATTTGAATTTCTCCTTGGAGGCTTATTCATAACGTGATATGTTAGCATTCGGCCTTTGTTGTTTAAAATGTGATCCCATATATCCCCATTATGTCTTTTCAATACTATGATGTTGCATTACTATGTGGCTCTGTGTTCTATGCATACACTTTAATTACGGTTTGTTCTTTTCTTTCTAGTCCTTCGTGCACTACCCATATCAGTCTTTTTTCAGTCTGTGATGTTTTCTTACTACTTGGCACTTTTTTCTTCATGAGTAATATGCCATTTATATTTGGCCTATACCTTCTGAAATGTGATGTTTTGTTAGCGTTTGGCGCATTCGCTGTGTGTAATGTTTTCTCAACATTTGGCTTAGTACTTTTATAATGAGTGGCAGTGCATTAGCAGTTGCCTATATTCTTTCTAATGGGCAGTGGTGTGCTGTGAGACATGGTATGAAATGTTGTTTACTATGTGGTGTTTGTGTGGGCTGATGTGTGACATGTCCTGTTGGCTTAGCAATCTGATAATAGCAGTCATAATATTCTGAACTCCAGTTCTGAGTGACTGTCAGGGAGGCTACACATGTCTTCATAATCCCTTAAAAGGGCTCTGTGGGTTGAACAATGTCATCTCGCTTTCTAACACATACACACACAAACACACACATTTAAGAACACTCAAGCACACACACTCAGACACATCTGACACCCAGTCACAGAGATGAGCGTACCAAGTGTGCTATACATAAATGACTTGTGTCCTTTCCTTAAGATCTAAAATAAAGTTGCATCATGACTGAAACTGCCAGAAAACGATACTCCCTGAATATAAAAGTTGTAACACACATTCAGAATGAATGATCATTAAAAATGCTGTAAAATGTAAAAGCAATTATTCATAAGACTAAAAAGACACATTTAAGAGGTTTGAAACCCATTGCTTTAACATTATATCAACAACAACAACAATCTTTATTTATAGAGCACATTTAAAAACCAGCGGTATACCAAAGTGCTTAACATAAGAGACAGAGAAGTAACACGAGTATTATAAGGCCTTAGCAAAGTATCAAATATACTCACAGGTCAATGCCACTAATACACAGGGGTAATATAAAATGCACATCAAATAAAAACATAATAAAAGCACAAGCCATAAAAAATATGTATAAGGAAAAATAGAGTAAGTCTAAGAGTCAGGTGCGAGCATTAACAAGCAGGAAAGGCGAGATTAAACAAATAGGTTTTTAACCGTGATTTAA